>NW_017537070.1:39214-43348 GCF_001853355.1 Bactrocera latifrons
ATTTCAAACTCTTTACGTACAGCCGCAACCGAAACCATTGGTTTTCGGAAAGTACAAAAGAACAGCTGGTACGACGAGGAGTGCCGTATCGCAGCGGAGAGAAAACAGGTTGCCTTCCTCGCAACGTTACGATCGACCACAACATGTGCGGGATGGGATATATACCGAGAGTTGAAGAGGGAAGTACGAAGAGCCTGATAAGGGGTAATGCTCGAAAATTCGATGAAAAAATGCGGCGGCTTACAGAAGGTTTCAAGACCAGAGCATACTCTTGTAGAACCCCCAAACGTGATCTAGTCACCTATGCYCAGAGCAGACTTAAATTCATTTCCTCCACTTCCTCCACAATGGCAGTGAACGCACAACGCCAGAAGAAGGCGAACCGATGATGAAATCGATGACGAGGCAGCAGACGTTCTATTGCCCGACCATGAAAAAGTTCGAATTGCAATTACTCGCCTAAGGAACAACAAAGCGGCGGGGGGCGATGGATTGCCGACCGAGCTATTCAAACACGGCGACGAAGAATTGATAAGGAGCATGCATCAGATCCTTTGTAAAATATGGTCGGACGGAGGCATGCCAAATGATTAGAATTTCAGTGTGCTATGCCCAATCCACAAAAAGGGAGACCCCACGATCTGCGTCAACTACCGTGGGATTAGCCTCCTAAACATCGCATATAAGGCTTTATAAATGTGGCTTTAAACCTGGCAAATCAACAACCGACCAGACTCTCAAAATGCGCCAAATCTTTGAAAATACCTGTGAAAGGAGAATCGACACACACCCCCTCTTTGTCGATTTCAAAGCTGCTTTCGACAGAACGAAAAGGAGCTGCCTTTATGCCGCGATGTCTAAATTTGGTATCCCCGCAAAACTAAAACGGCTGTGTAAGCTGACGTTGAGCAACACCAAAAGCTCCGTCAGAATCGGGAAGGACCTCAGACAAGGTGACTCCCTATCGTACGACTTCTTCAACCTGCTTCTGGAGAAAATAATTCGAGTTGCATGACTAAATAGAGAAGGTACCATCTTCAATAAGAGTGTACAGCTGCTGGCGTATGCCGATGATATTGATATCATCGGCCTCAACACCCGCGCCATTAGTTCTGCTTTCTCCAGACTGGACAAGGAAGCTACACAAATGGGTCTGGCAGTGAACGAGGGCAAGACGAAATATCTCCTGTCATCAAACAAACAGTCGTTGCACTCGCGACTTGGCACTCACGTCACTGTTGACCGTCATAGCTTTGAAGTTGTAGATAATTTCGTCTATCTTGGAACCAGCGTAAACACCACCAACAATGTCAGCCTAGAAATCCAAAGCAGGATAACTCTTGCCAACAGGTGCTACTTCGGACTGAGAAGCAAAGTCCTCTCTCGACAAATAAAAACCAAACTCTATAAGTCACTCATAATTCCCGMCCTGCTATATGGTGCAGAGGCTTGGACGATGTCAACAACGGATGAGTCGACGTTGCGAGTTTTCGAGAGAAAAGTTCTGGAGTCACGTAGCGTAAAGAAGAAACGACTGRCGCGCTGTTGTTAACTCGGCTATAATCGCGTAAGAGGTGACTACGCCAATCAAGAAGAAGTAAGTACGATGTAAAATATCTTCGATAAGTCATTTTTGTTCGTATCCCATAGTTGACGTGGGTTTGAAGGCAGATACTATGTCGAAATGATCATATCGAATCGTCTATTGTTTGATTCCTGGGGGCCTATTAAGTGACTCGATTCGAGACAAAATTTTTTATATTCCGTAACTCGATTTTCGGACTTTCAAGCCAATTTTCGAATAAAATATTCGTTAGCTTTTGAGTTGTAGAAAGCAAAAACGAAAATTGTACGTATTTATTCTGGCACAGGGTGGTACAACTTTCGAAAAATTATAAAGTAGATCCGATTTTCGAATAGAATGCATTTACGAATCGAGATACAGAATAGGGCCCCAGTGATTATCATTTAATTGCTGACTTGCTTCTCCAAAACTTGCACTCACCGTACCATTCACAGTACGTAATGATTTATGTAAGTATATGAAGTTGATCGGCGTACATTAATCAATAGCAACCGAAGGTAGAAACCATCGTCGTTCTTCGGGTGGATTGTGAAATTTGCGCGAGTTTCGTGAAGTAAACAATAAAAATAAATTTGTTTAAAAATTATCTTCGCAAGAACGAAATCACTTTTAATTATATTCTACCAATACCAATATGCGCAAAGCAACACCAGCCAATGAACGTTTGGCGGTTACACTTCGCTTCCTTGCCTCTGGAGACAGCTTCAAAAGTTTATCAATATTTGTGCCGGAGGTTTGCGATGCAATTTACAAAGCTTTGAAAAATGAATATTTAGAGATAGCTATACATAATCACATCAAAAATATAAATTGATATCACATTACACATTTGCAAGGTTCCAAACAATGAACATATGTGGATTGACATTGCCCAAAAATTTAGTGATAAATGAAATTTTCCCCATTGTATAGGCGCAGTTGAGGGGAAACAAATTGTGATGAAGGCTCCGCCGCGGTCTGGAAGTACCTTTTATAATTATAAAAGTACTAATAATAATATAATATTAATTTCTATTAAATTAAATCATCTTCCGAGAACCATGCCGTTGTAACTTGAAAACGCTTTCTATTTTTATCTGGCGATGGTGTTGGTTCTGCAGACATATTGGATATATGTATTTTCGCATATTGCGGTAGTCAAATTATCAAAGATCTCATCTTCATCTGTATCCATATTCTGAAAAATAAATGAACAATATTAATATATTAAATGTAAATAAATAAGCATATCATAAATATTTATGATCACCAATAGATGTAGTGACTTGTTTAATAACGGACAAATGGAATAAAGAGCAGTGGTGCATCAATTGTTTTTGCAGATATCAGTGCTGCCAAGTTTAATAATTATTTATTATTATTAGTTTAATAATCATAGAGTTGCCAAATTTTAATTCGATTATTAATCATTAATTGACAGCTCTGTGTGAARCAAACTAAATACAAAATAATAAAAATAAAAAAAACATAATTTTGGCTTTATTTGAATTGATTGGTCACAGTGATTGGTCCTGATCTCTGACGAAAGTTGAGAAAAAAAATCGTCAATGTTAATTTTGTTACTGGCGGTGTTTCCACTGGCTGTACTATATTCTCTGAAATATAATCTTTAGCCATTCTCCAAATTAACTGTGAGACGTACAATAGTCGGCAAACGTTCATGAATTGCGTATCGACCATTTAGTACTTGCTGATCTCATSTCGTTCAAGACTAATAACCACCATGTTGCTATCTTTGATCACATATTTGCAAACGTATTTTATCGATTTCACCAAACTGCAATACTCAACATTTATATGAGTTTTGAATGTGAATTAGACAATAGTGGGCCATGTGTTGTTAACTTTGAATGCTGAATGTTCTTCCATTGTCGTCTGGTGAGCGACGCCGATAGAGTGCATATCCATCATTTCAAGTTAGTGTTTCCGAAAGAAAGCACCTTAATAGTGTCATAGATAACTTGATTCGAGACTCTTTGGTTCGAGAGAGAGCTGTCAAAACTCGAATTTTTTATAACATTTGCCAAGGATGCCACTGCTGAAAAGTATTAGCTTGGGTATTTAATAAATTATACAAAACACTAAATTAAGCACTTTGAAAATGCATACATATATAAATGCTAAATTGCAAAATCATTAATTAATTTACATAAACATTTATTTTGCTAAAATATGTTCGCACAGTTCAATGAAATTTCATTTCACACTAATTTCGTCCTCCCGCCTTTTTCACTAACTGCTGGTTGAAGGCACCATGATTGTGTTTTGTTGCCAGCTCAGAAAACGGATCAGGGTGCCCTGCCAGCTGACAAGTGAGAGAGCAAGAAAACAGATCTGATCAAGTTATCTATGATAGTGTTTCGGGCATTTATTGTCAGACATACAAACCGAAGTGGGATTGTGAGCACCATATATTATATATCATACTATGCTTGTTAATGTTTTTTACCGATAGCAGAGTTGAGAGTGAGTCACTAAAGATAAGCCATTTCGCTTTGTTTTTTTTTTTTTTTTTGCTATTTTACAAGCGTGGTAGACTGCGGTTGCTT
>NW_017537070.1:43459-47056 GCF_001853355.1 Bactrocera latifrons
GTGGTATTTGCTGCGTATATAATGAAAGTGCTGGAGATACATTGAAATTGGAGTGATTTCTTTTTTGAATTTTGTTAACTGCAGTAATATGCAGTTTGTAGGGAGTGCCCATGGTGGGTTTTGAATATTTGTGGTGACATTATGATCCAGTGGCATGTCATGGTATTGTGCTGTCTCAATTAGTTTTTCTATTGTTGGTTCCTTATGTGTTTTACGTTTTCGTTTCAGTCTCTTTTTCACTAATGATTTCAGCACTGAGTCATTGTTTTGTGTAAGTTTGATTGCCATACAACCGGTAATATAATTTATCCTATCTTTGAGGAGTGGAAGTCCCGCTTCGGTGAGAAGGTTGAGAGTGGGAGTGGTGCGAAAAGCACCCAAAGCCAAGCGAACTGCAGAATGGTATACAGATGATATTTTAGATAAATTTGCTGGAGACGTGGTGCTATAAAATGGCAGGCCATAATCGATTTTTCCAAGTATAATGGCTTTCACAATGTTGAGTTTGTGCTACTTTTCAGCTTGATGTTACTTAGGCATTTTATTATATTGAGTCTCCTTTGTAGTGATTTTTGTAAATAGGTATTGTGATCATTACAGTTGTATTTTTTATTAAAGAATATGGCAAGTATCTTCAGTGATGTAACATTTTTTATGTAGGTGTTTTTATGTAGGTGGCGCCTAGGATTAAAGTAAAACTTTGGCAAGTATGTTTGTTGCAAATGTGCAGATGATTAGATTTGGCTATGGATATCTTAGCTCCGCTAGCGTTGCACCAGTTTATTATCTCTATATCTCTGTCGTATATACATAAGTCATCTGCGTATAAGACATGTTTGAAGAACTTGTTTTCATTTATTACTCGACTCCTGGCAAAGGCAACTAGAAAAAGAGTGACGGATAATGGCGAACCTTGAGGAATGCCGTTTTCCAATGGCCAACAATCTGTAATGGCACCGTTTGCTTTTACTCTGAATTTTCGATTTATCAAAATTTTTTTAAAAAAAATTTGTAATTTTGGGGTCTAATACGGAGTGCAGGCCGACTCTATCGAATGCTTTTTCCATGTCTAGGGAAATGAGTGAAATGTGGTTCCTGCTGGAAATATTATCTGCGAAATATTCATCTAGGCGAAGTAATGCGGTTTGGTTGCTCGAGAGTAGCTTGTTTGTGTGAAATTACCACATAAGCCTCCTAGATATCATTTTTTCCATGACTTTTGATAGGCAAAAGATGAGGGATATGGATCTATATCCTTCGGTAATACTTTTCGGCTTATTAGGTTTCGGTATAGGTGCCGTAAGAGCAATTTTCCATTGTTGCGGTATGGTATGTGTGTTAAAGATGTGGTTATACAGCTCACAGAGCTTGATTTTGCCAACAAAAGGGAGTTGTTTCGCAATTCACAAGGGATGTTATCTTGGCCGGGACTCTTTCCTTTTAGCGAAGCTAGGCATCCATCGAGTTCTTATATTGAAAAGTTTTCCTCCAATGCATTGGATGTTTTACTTAGTGGATATACTACATTTATAACATTTTTATATCGGTTTTTATGTTCTACGAACTGTTACGAAAAATTAGAGTCTTTTAAGTAGTTTGACCATGCCCTTGCTAACGTGTTGCCTATTTCAAGAGGATCGCAAGTTGGTGAATTGTTTTCCTTTTCAATTTAGTGAATGAGGTTGTGAGGGCTGTTCCCGTGTAGTAGATTTACTTTATCCCATAGAACTTTTGATGGAGTGTTGCAATTTATATCCTCTTTTTGAAGTTTTTACTTCGCGCTTAAATATAGCATTCGCTCTTTTGTATTTTAGTATATTAACAGCGGTAGGGTTTGCTTGACCAGTCTCCACAGATCTTGYTTTGTTTTCCTTAGTGTAGTCAAATTATCATTCCACCAATATGTTGATTGTTTTCTTTTATTTGGGGGTGATATTGGAATCGTTTTGTATGCACTTTGCTTAATTTTTTTAGTGAAGATTGCAGCGGCTTTATTGGGATTCATCGAGTTGAAACTAATATTTTCCATTTCGCTGGTTAGAAGGGTTTGATATTGGTCCCACTTTGCATCTTTTAATTTGAATCTTTTTGGAGTGTGGTAAGTTGTGTTAGGGGCCGTGTTGAACAATGTTAAGCTAATCGGGAAGTGGTCGCTACCGCCTACTTCATCGTTAACTTTCCAATTTGATGTAATATTAAGGAGAGATGTACACATGGTGATAATGTGGGTTAGTGTGCAGTGCGTAGACCAGTGGGTTGGACTTTTGTCGTTTAAAATTAAAAGGTTTTTATTTTCAATAAATTTAGTGACAATTTTACCCTTACTGTTGAATCGTGGAGATCCCCATATTGGGCTCCAAGCATTCAGATCACTATTAGTAATGGCCCATTCACGTATGAAATGAGTTCGTTTAAGTCGTGCTCAGCAAATTGCTCATCAGGTGGTGAATAAATATTTAAAAAGGTGAAATTTATCTGGGACTTAACTTTGATTGCTATTGCGAGTAAACTAGTATGTAGCTCAAGGGGAGTAAATTCTATGTTGTCTGCTACAAGGAAAGCGACTCCTCGCTTTACATTCTTCTGTTGATATGTTATTATATCCGTATATTGAAAAGGTTTTTGGTACATATCTTGTGGGAGGGGTTCCTTAAGATGACTTTCCTGTAAAGCTATGATTTTATAGTTATTTTCTTTTATAAGTAAGCGTAGTTCGTTATTATTGTTGTGGTATCCATTAATGTTCCACTGGAGAACTTTAAGTACCATATTGAGAATAACTTATTAATTTGTTTTCCTCTTCTAACGTATAGCGAGAAGATCTATAGGTGAGAGGAAGCTATGTTAATATTGAAGTGTTTCGGTGTTGTATTCTAATATTTCGGTTGTGGACTCTAAGTTTGTGGGTGGGATGTGGGTGTTTGTTGTAATTAGTGCATTTGTTGGGTTGTTGGGATGGCTAATATGTTGCTCGAAATGTTGTAGAAAATTCGGTTGTAAATGTAATTCGGTTGGTGGTATTGTAGAATTGATTGAAGTTTGATAYATGATTTCTTTTCGGCTTGGTTCGTGGTTTGAACTGTGTAAAGTAAATATATTTGTTTGTTTATGAACGTTATTGTTGTCGTTTACATTTGTTTGTGTTTTTTTTAAATTCTTTTTTGCGTTGCTTCTTCGATGCGTTCTTCTGGTACATTTTTGCTGTAGTCAGTATTATTTTTGTTAATTGTTTCTATAGCTTCCCTAAATGAGTATTTATTGATTGTTTTGTGTTTCAAAATATCTTGTCTTTTTCTGAACATTGTTTGTTGTTAGAGCGATGATTTTGTTTGCAGTTGATACATTGCACTTTCGAACAAGGTGTCAAATCGTGGATGGTAGATGAACATACATTGCATTTTGCTTCAGAGGTGCAATGTGTAGCTGTATGGCCGACTAAAAAACAGTTTTTGCATTGCATGGGCGATGGAATATATGGTTCAACTTTTACTTTCAGCCATCCTATGTTCACTTCTTTTGGTGAAGTAATGTGTTGAATACAATGCTCGCGACAGACTGCAAACGACATCTGTCAAATATTAAAATACACACGTTCTT
>NW_017537070.1:47952-52191 GCF_001853355.1 Bactrocera latifrons
GCTTGTTGTTGAGTTTTTGTTAGTAAAAGTAGGTCTCCATCTCTAGTAAATGATATTTCTAGGGGCTTTTCGGTTGTGATTGATTCGAGCGCTTTGCTGACTGCGAAAATGTTATACGATTTCAGTGGTTTTTCGGTTTTGCTTTTAATAAGTAGAAACTTTGGGCATGGTGAGTTTTGCTGAGTACTTGCGTGTTTGTTGAGTTTAAGCGTTGGGAAGTCATAGTTGTTGTTATATTGTATGCCTTACGTTTTGTTTTTGGTGACTAGCCTAGTATGGCGAAGTAGTTACTTCTGCCCTGTCTGGGTGATTTCGTTGTACTAACGTGACCGCACTCTTCAGTTATCTCGTGGGAACTGTCTTCACAAAACAAAAGATTTTCAATCTAATTTTTTACAAAGTTATGAACTTCTCAGAAAATAAAACTTTTTTACAAGCTTGAGAAAAAATAAAGCTAACGTTTTCAATGCTTGCTATCTCGATATGATCACTTAATATTCAGGTCTGAATTTATTGAACAAAGAAGTGCGATAATACACAATCTCATTGTTTATTCGTGCGCATTTAGCCACATTTTCAACTAATATCGTGCCTCAACCACGGCATTCGCTTGATTTACATTCGTGTAACTCCTGGCTATTCAGCAAATTCACATGACCACTCCGAGGACACCTTTTTGACTCAATTGGGGATATAAAAGCTGAATCGAAGAAGGCTCTGATGGTAATCATGATGACTGSAAAACTCGTTGACATAAGTGTATTGCAGCGGGAGGGGATTACTTTGAAGCAGATGAAATGGACAAAATGCACCTTTCAATTTGATCACAGTAGTATATAGCAGACATTACAACAGCTATTATCGTATTAACACCCACTTTCGCGGAGGACACAGCTTTAGTAAGCCATAACAAATGCCCCATGAGAGCATCAAGAGTATTAGAGCAGCACTTCGATTTTGTAACAAGATTCGTGCAACCTATTAGGCGGGGTCACGCCCACTTTTTGGAAATATTTTCCTGCGCCAAATTAAAGTTCTATATTTTAATTTAGTTCTTAGTTATGGCTCAGCTATTAAGAAGTTTCGTTTAATGGCATTCTGTGGGCATGGCAGTGGTCCGATAACGCCCATTTGCGAATTCGAACTCATGTAAGAAGTTACATTAAGATATCTCAATTTTTACTCAAGTTACAGCTTGCATGGACAGTCGGACAGATTTAAAGTATAGTAGATAGTAAGCTTGATATGACTCTCAAATATTTACTTCCATTTTTACTTGAATCATATGTTTTCTTTCTCTTTTAATTTAATAAATTAGAAATTATAGCAAAACGACTCAGCGTGTCTTTATAACTTTAATTGCTTTTAATATGTTAAGTAACACCCATGGTCAGAGCAACTTTGTACCTTTGCATTTGTGGTAATCACAAAACTTGGCAAAATCGGTTCAATAGGCTCCCATTTTGCATATAGTATCTAATACTATACTATAATACTATAGTTTATTGCCGAATATATTTGAAATTGGTCTGTGAATTATCTTAATTATCATATTTACGTATAACAAATATTAGGTTGTCAAAAAAAGTCTTGCGGTATTTTCGCTAGTTGGCGCTGAGAGCGCGTACTTCTAGTTTTATTCGTCGCATCGGGTCATGCTATACCTTTTTGCAAAGCTCATTTCACGCGCTAACACGTGYTTGATTGATTCTAGTTTCTTTTACGTCGTTCGTGAGTTATAGCGTTCAAACATGGAGAAAAATAAAGAGAAAATACGGCATATTTCACAGTACTACTACGATAAAGGCGAAAATCTCAAGTCGCCAATAAAATTTGTGCAGTTTATAGTTTCCATTTAAACCGCACAACCATGGTTTCAATGTTTTCGTTCTGGTGTAGAGGTGGTCGAAGATGCGCCACGCTCCGGAAGGTCTGTCGTCGAAAATTGCGATAAAATCGCTGAATTGGTCGAAAGAGACCGTAATAGTAGCAGCCGTAGCATCGGTCAAGAGCTGGGCATGAGTCATCAAAAAAAATGTTATGAACAATTGAAAATTCAATAAAAAATACCGCAAGACTTTTTTTGACAACCTATTATTATTATTAGGCTTGTATTACCGCGTAGGCAAAAAGATATGTATATGTAGATATACATACATACATATGTTTTTATATTTGCGCGATCCGAATAGAGCGCGAAAAGAAAATGAACAATATGCAGGTCATTAGTCTCTGCACTTGCGGATTAGCAATATATTTTCGATTATTGCATTATTGCACATTCGATATTAATTTGAATGTTTGTTTGTAATATATCGATGCCTTACTTTCTCAACTTCGCGTCTTAGAAAAGGTAACTTTTCACTTACCAAAAAACTGCTTATTTATTTACCGTAACTGTTTATGCAAAAATTGAAATGCAATTATTAAGGAATGAATTAAGGCGATGTACATAAGTAAAAATAATATACTTATCTCTTTTAGTTTACGCATAAAACGAATTTTTTAAGATACGAGTTTACTGCATTAAAAATCATTTTCATTTCTGAAACTTTATTAAAAAGGTACTCGTTTGCTGCACTTATATGTATACAACGTTTATTTWTTTTTATTGTTTAGAGAATATTATAAAAAAACAGAATTCATATTAATTTATTTTAATTAAATTAAATTATTGGTATGGCAAGTTGTCACAAAATGAATGATAGTCAGCTGGAATCATACGTTTCAAGTCTTGCAAGTCGTCATATTTTCTTTAAGAAATCGGTAGTTGCTGATTATAGAGGCCCGGTATTACTAAGTCATCATTGTGCTGCACTTGTGGTCGCAATTTACGATGAGGTAATAGTTTCCACTCTTCATCAAAACATAATTTATATTGAACTGCGTCATTTAAGGTATATTTGAGAGCTCGCAAATCAACAACGCATGGATCGCCCTTCTTAGTGCCTGGTCGAATTGACTTCAAGTAATTTATTTCAGAGAAATCGCTGAAAAACTTGTGATTTAAAAATTAACGCGATAAGGTTGCGACAGTCTGGATTGGTTTATAACCGTGTTCAAATCAGCTGGCACATAGAGTTCTCTTCCTTTTTTCTTCCGTTCTATAGAGGCATGTACAGAATTGCAATCCATTTGAGTGTGGCCTACTACCAAATATTTTTGTTGAATTTCTGCATGGTGAGTTATTGCATACTGTTGCAAGGCATTCGAAAATGTCACGTTTCGATTTTGGGCACAGCACCCGTCACTGTAAATTATTATCGGTTTCGATTTATCTTCCAATTTCTCTAAAAAGTCCAACAAACAAGAAGTAAAGACATAGACATAGCAAGTAATATTTTTATTAACTTTATTATTCTACCGTGAACATTTGAATATCGCCTTTTAAACAAAGTTCCTTGTCTTCGGATTTCTCTTTCCTAGCACGCTCCTTATTTTTTATATGAATCTGATATTCAAACTCTGGGACATTTGTATTTTTGTAAGCAAAGCAGATATCACATTGGTCTTTTTTGGGCTTGAATAGACTTATATTGGCTTTGTGTACAGCGTCTAAAAAGCATTTGTGCGTGGCTTTTTCAGTCTCATCAATGTTGCGATCTATCAAATATTTTTCAAAATCTTTGAAAACTTCTGCCCAAGTTTTGTACTGTACGTCGACATATTTTCTATTTGTACTTTGTCGGCAATAATGTGAAGGCATTTTAGGCAAATTCTGTAGAAAATAGTTCACGTGATTTACTTTTGTTTTACTTTTTCGTTTTACTGTTTTACTTTTCTTTACCATGCCAAGGTTGCTTGTATGTACAGCCATGGACACATAAATAGCACAAATCCGAATCCAATATTATTTCTCATTTCTTYAATCGTAAAGTTGATGAACAATAACAATGTGGCATGTATCTACTTGTTACCGTTATGAAGCTCATTTCGCTGTTCAAAAATACCGTTTATTTCCTATTATACTTTTTACGCAGCAATTTKATTGAGTATAGTGTTGATTTGAAGTGGACACATAAATAGCACACTTTTAAGTTCGCAGTTTATTTTGAATTTTGTGTTCAGTTTTCGCGTGTTTTCAATTTTTAATTAATGGGAAGGGGAAAACATTGCACGCCGGAAAAGAGAGCGCTTATGTGCGATATGAGCAAAAATGGAAAATCTCCTACCGAAATTGCAGAAATAATGCATTGCTCTCGAAAAATGGTATATAATGCTCTTCATGCAACAACAAAA
>NW_017537070.1:53154-83011 GCF_001853355.1 Bactrocera latifrons
GACTGTGCTATTTATGTGTCCCAGCTGCCATATAGGATATTGATATTTTCGTATTTTTTTTACCAATAATAAAATATTTATTTTTTTAGTGTTTTAGTAATATGAAAGTGAATAATTTTTAAAATAAAACGCATGTCTTTTTAGACCCCTAAGTGATAAACTTAAGGAATAAATAAATGTTGTTTTATTTGATGACCAAGTGTGCTATTTATGTGTCCATGGCTGTAGATTGCCAGTAACACATTTGGACACGCTCCATTCACCAAGAGACAGCGTACTCAAAAACAATTTTATAAAAACAATCTTGACCTCTCCTGATGTTTTTAAAGTATAGACTAATGTGTTTACTTACCCAGAAGTGACCAAAATACTTTAAAAATATCCTTCCTATCTTCTTCTGTAATTTCGTTGCACTGCTTACCAAATTTTTGGGCACATATTTCCGAACGGCACCGAACTTTCACAGTTCTTTCTTTTCTAATTTGCATTACTCYAGYCTCTTTTTTGCTCCTCTTAATCGATGAATACTCCCGAACACGCATTCGCTTATGTTTTTGGCGGCTTCTAGTCCAGTTTTGCTTATCTCCCTGGCCTTTCGGTGCTCTTTTTATTTTAATGACACCAGAGGATTCATTCAACAATACTGAAGAAGGTCCATTCTCAGATAGATCTGATTCAGTGCTAGGATGGTACTCGCTTTCACTTGCGGAAAAGTCAGATTCTGAGGAGAATCCAGAGTTATCAGAACATACTG
This sequence comes from Bactrocera latifrons, assembly GCF_001853355.1. Classification (NCBI taxonomy): domain Eukaryota; kingdom Metazoa; phylum Arthropoda; class Insecta; order Diptera; family Tephritidae; genus Bactrocera; species Bactrocera latifrons. The sequence goes on from NW_017537070.1 coordinate 53,909, forward strand.
AGAGAAAATGTCTTGTTTTCTCATCCAAAATTACGTTTCCAGTTTGTTGTGCTTCTGGTTCGTGGCATTGATTCTTGATAAAAAATTACCGGTTTCAGGATCAAGAAAGGCAATTGTTTTTTCAAGAATTTCTACAGGTGAACTATCTCTTGGACTAAATAACACTCTTTCAAACATGCCTTGTATGGCATTTTTTTTAATAATGAAAAGTAAACTCTTCTGAAATAAATATTCACCAAGCAAAAAAATAACATAGACAACTGCAATGCAAAGACTAAAATTCACTTCACACTTTTTTCACTACAAGAACTACAAGGAAACGGTAAATTTTTGTTTTTGAAGTTTCGTTCTAGCGTCGCCGACGAATAACGGGACTCCATACGTAAAGCTGTAAATATACATAACTACACGTTTTCATGCTATATCAAAAGAAAATAAAAAGATCTTTTTGGAGAATAAGAAAACGATTAATACTCAATTAAATGTACGCGTATATTGAGATAAGAGTTTGACGCAGTTACGAAAATAGGATTGCATGAGATACCAAGTTTTGTATTCTTAATTTTTTTACGATAGACACAACTTATTGAGATAGGAAGTTGTTGCAGTTATGGAACAGAGAAATAGCAATCGTTTGATATGAAAATCTCAAAACCGCCATTTTTAAAGGTACGAGCTTGAGAAAGTAAGGCATCGATATGTGTTAGTAAGTACTAATTTATGTTTTTTGCATTTACTATATATTTTATAAGTATGATTTGGGTAAGTGCATGTGTAAATATGTATGTTCGTATTTAGACTCGCTTGTCCATTGGAATTTTTGTGTTTTGCTTTTTGCTTACCTATTCTACGCAATCCTGCTTACTGTTTGAAGAAACAGAAGGGTATACTTGAGTATAATTTGTTGGATTTCTGTTGGAGTGGGTGTGTTTGTATACACAAGRGTAAGCTTATAAGGCAGTAAATGATTTCCTTTTGTATTTATAAAATATATATGGATGATATATTTTGTCAAACGGGTTTTTGTTTCCGTTTAGAAATCGATCAAACGGATTACATATATAGGTTTTATATTTGATAAAACCGTATGATATTATACATACATATTTACATACATATGTTCGTAAAAAATGGAAACGACTTACTTTTTCTCGCCTCAAGGGAGTTTTGGGAGAAAAAAGTTTATATATATTTATATAATTTTGGGGATATTATCCTCTGCTTTCTTTTCGGTTTCCTCCTGTGTTTGGTGTTCTTTTACTCTTGTGTTTAATGTTCCTTTCCTCCTTTGTTTAGTGTCCTCTTGCTCCAGTTTCCTCCTTTGTAGAGTATGTATGCATTTATGTATGCATTAGTTGTTATGTTTTTCTAATTATTCTAATTATATCGCGCCCTATATATGTTATAATTTCTGATATTTTTATTGTTAGGGTGCATTCGATTTATGTTTTACACTTGTTTAAAATTATTTCTGTTATTATTATTAATAATAGTCACAGCACTGGAAAACTTTAGTAACATTTTATAAATTTGGTACATTTTTATTATTTTTGTAAAATTTGGTCTTTATTTTATTATTTAATTTTTTTCACTTATGAACTTATGAATAATCTATTTTTATAATATTTGCCATCATGCCATCTTTTATAAGCTCTGCGCGAATTTTTTAAACTGATTTGAAGGGATCAGAATTGGATATATCCAAAATTCATTTGTCAACTCTCCCGTTGTTATTTTTTTCGATTTTCTTTGTTGTAGCGGGCAATAACTTTCCGTATTGTGACCTGGCTTTTATTCAAGTTTTCCGTAATATAACGCTGCGTGTGACCATCTTTATGCAAATTAATTATGGTTAAACATTCCAAATTGTTTAAAATTCACCATTTTCAGATTTTTTTTTTTAGTTACCAATTCAATTTCAAAATTTATAAAATAAATAATTTCTGCACATTTAATGCTTTTTTGTAATTCATTTTCAAGTTTTAATATGAAAAACACTAATTACTGAACTTGATAACTTACTTTTTCCACGCTTTGTCAATGAGAATTTCTATAGAAGGCCACGAAAATTTCTTACCAGATAAAGGGTTGCCACTAAAATCATCAATTGCTGTACTTTGATAACGGTACTTTCCGAACACATACCAAAAAAATTATATTTAATTAAGCGAAAAAGTATAGCGCGTTTTAAACAACGCTGGCTGTTTTGATAACTTATTTTTTCTACCTACTGTATATACATATATTCATATGTATGTCACTGCACTTGCTGCTATCCAAAACCGGTTTTTGGCACATATCTTTTTTATTTGGTTTTGTCACTTATTATTAACTTCTCGGTTTTTATTACCGCACTTTCTCACAGGTTAAAATTTATATTTTTTTCCGAAATCTTAATTTTTTTGACTTTATTTAGTCACAGTGCCTTTCTTTATGGCTCGAAAAACCATGTACAAAAACTCACCTTCTAGGTCACTCACACTTTCTTTTAAAAACAAAAAATGCTCTAAATTCCAAAGAATCGCTATAAACTTTTATTTCTTACGAAGTGCACTTCAAAATTGTTATAACAAAATGTATATATATGTATATGTTAATGTATGTATATATATATATATATTATATATATACGAAACGATGAAAGTTATTATAAATTGATATTAATATAAATTGAAAAACGTTAAATATATATAGGCGGGTAAGTGCGAAAAGGAGCCGGGATTCTACGAAAAGCGGAGATGTTGGTCGATCGACGTCGTAACGAAAAAAGGTGCGCGAGATCCTTTCTCTTACCTTTACCTTTTGTTCTAATTGGTATGCTGGATGGTGTCATCGTGTTGTGGTACATGTGCATGTGCGTGTGTTAATGTGTAGTGTTCTCTCGCGTGGTGATGTGAATGCGTGCTTTTGATTATGCCGTGATTGRTGTGTTTCGGTGTGGTGAAGTGATGCGAATATGATGTGACGTCGCTACTCATGTGTCCACCCCTACAAGACGGGGGTAACCAATTCACAACTACATTTGTAAAGTTTCACCTCTTATACTATATAAGTATATAACATTCATCATACATAATTTTATAATGTGTAAGAATGAGACACACGGAATCTATCAAAAGTTACCGCCATTGAATCTGCCATTTCAAGAAAAATTTAAAAAGCGCTAGGTAAGTTGCTAATTTTGTTTAATGTTTATTAAGCTAAAATATTTTCAAGACACGAAAAATCGAACGGGAAAAACATACAATAAATAACAAGATTTCTGCCGCTACAACAAATAAAACAAGAGTTTATAGTGAAGAAGCAATTGATAAGTATCGTTTTGTTAAAATGTTTATAATGGATTWATTTATATATTAAATACTAATAAATTGTGAATTGAAATTCTGCCTCAACAACAACAACAATAACCATAATAATAAAGAAATGAAGAAGTCTTTGTAATTATTGTAGTTAGAAAGTGCATATGAAACTTTTATTATTTATTAGAGTAATATGAAATATTAAACTAACTTGAGTAAATACACACTTGCTACCAGGGCCTACGGTGCGATTAAATGTTTACAATTACTGTTCTTATATTCCGAATTTAACATATTGATATTGTAATATATTTTGTTTGGTTAAAGTTGGTTTGAATTTTGCTGCTCAGATTAAAATCGTTTATAATTTTTTTCTTACTTTTTTAACATTTTCGATGTTAATTTCATTTAGTAGAGTTGACGGTACAGTGGTACCGAAATTCTTTGCTCGAAGCGCCGATAGGTTTGGGCAATAGTCGAGCATGTGTTGGACAGTTAGGCGGTTTGGACAATACGGGCATACAGGTGGAGTCTMGCATTGAAGAATGTGGCTATGCGTGATCGCCTAAGCCGAGTGAAATAGGTAATTTCTTTCCTTTACAAATCCGCTGGGTAAAGCGCGGGAATGTGCTAACCCGACTAATGGTGGAGTAAAGATGCTGATAATGGGACCAGTCTGAAATTTGTTTGTTACGGAGGTGTCTATTTATCATCTTCTGTAAATCCTTGCTCGGCGATGCATTAAAAGTTAGACATGTTGTTGAGACTGCGTTTTTGGCCGCTTCGTCAGCAAACTCGTTGCCTGGGATGCCCTTATGCCCAGGAACTCAAAAGATTCGGAGTTTCTTTTTGTATTTTATAAGTCTGTCCCKAATTTGGTTAATAATAGAGTTATCGTGGTAAATATTTTTATTTGCTGAGACTACAGACATACTATCTGTGCAAATAACGAAGTGCCCTTTGTTTTTAGTTGCAAATTCTGCAGCTTGTAGTACCGCGACTGCTTCTGCTGTATTAATAGAACAGTGCAATGGGAGCCAACCGGCTGTTATGAGTGTTCCATTTTGGTGCACTACACCGAACGTTGTACTGTGGTCGGTTTTTGATCTATCTGTAAATATGGGGATCCAGTTGATCATCTGCCTACTGTTAAAGTGCTCAATGAATAGTTGTTTAAAGCATTCGTTACTGGTGTGTGCTTTAGGGTAGGTGTGCAAAAGCTCGGATACAGAAGATTGCGGTAGCGACCAAAGCGCTTTCTTACAAATTTGATTGCCTATTGGGGGTATTTGAATCTCTAATTCTTTGCAATAGGATATGCACCGACGAATAGTAGATTTGGTGGAGTAGTTGCGTGTTTGGGATGCAGCGAGACGGAATATGTTGAATAGCGTTTTATTTATGGTATTAATAAACTTTGGGATCAGTCTCCACGTAGCGACGTCGCGCCTTTCAACAATGGAGGGGAGACCTGTTCCTGCTAACATACATTGTCGGTAATGGTAGATTATACGTAGGTTATACGGTCTTTTCCTGGAAACTTCCCTTTAGCGTGTTGCAGAGCGACATCTAATTCTATTTGGGAGAATTCTGTTTCTAGGTAGAGAGCGTCTTTTGTAACTGCGCTGGGGTAATATACTTCGGCCAGTGTAGTCTGCTTTAACGTATTATATTCTTCGGAAAAGTTAGTGTCTTGGGCGAAATTACACCATGTAGAAGCAAAGGCATTTGCAATTTCGGAGGGGGAAGAAAGAAAAGCGTTATTATGACGTATCGCTATAATGWGAACTCTTGGAATACCGGTGAGCGTCTTGATTCTTGCCCAGATCTTTTGTGGCGAAGAGTTTGGGTTAATAGTTTCGGTGAATTCAGATATAGATTTCCATTTTGCTTCTTTGACGCGTTTTTTGAACTGGGCGTTTGCCTTTTTGTAAGCGATAAGGTTGACAATGTTACAAGAGTTTTTATAAACCTGCCAAAGTTTTGTTTATTTGTACGTAATAGACTAAACTATTCCACCATGGTGAGCGTGATTTATGGCCCTTTGGGTTGCTTTGAGGAATTGTTATGTTGGCTGCTGTTCTAATTATCTTGGTAATTGTGGCTGCTTCTTGGTGAATGTTTACAGGGTGCCACTCTTTTATCGCCTCTAGACAGTGTGTCTGGAATTGATCCCATTTTGCAAAGTCTGTCAAGAATTTTGGAGATCTCATCGGGCTCTGTACGTTCCTATTATTTTGTAATTCTGTCAGAATTGGGTAATGGTCGCTTCCATAAAGGAAGTTAAGGGTGGCTGACCCATTATTTAGCACAATCAGATTCTCCGCGAATATAACATTTTCTAGTTGTGTACCTCTAGCATTGGTAGTGGCTGAACCCCAAAGGGGACTCCACGCATTGAAATCACCTAGTAGTAGCGTTTGAGCCTGGGTCTGATGGAGTAGATCTCTTATGTCTTTGTCGGAAAATGTTTGTCTTGGTGGGGTGTATGCATTTATTATTGAGAAGGGTGTAAGGAGATGCAGTTCTATGGCTATTGATAGGATATTTGTATGTATAGCTATACGTTTGTGCGGAATATTCCGTTTTATTAGTATTGCGACCCCTTGCTTCGCATATCTGTTTGTTTTGTTTGTAACCAATATACGTCTTGGGGATTATAGTTGTAGTTACTTGAAAAGGGATGTGGGTCTCTTGAAGGCAAATTATATGGGTCTTAAGATCTTTTATCAATTGCTCTAACTTATTGTAATTGTTGCCATATCCTTTCCAATTCCACTGTATGAGAGACGCAGGCGGGTGCGTTTTTGCACATTTTCATTGTATGCCCAAGTTTCTGACACGATTTGCATCGCATCGGGTTTGGGAAATATGGCCGCACAGTGCATATTTCTCAGGCTATGTCAATTTTTCCGGTAAAAAATAGGTGTCGAATGATAGTAGTACTGCTCAGGTTGGTTTTACGACTCTTTCTGTTATGCGCGTGAATTTGTGGACGGTAGTTACATTGTATTGCTTGAGTTCTTCAATAATCTCGTCCTCTGGAACTTGATTTAAGAACGGCGCGTATACTGTTCCTTTAACACAATTTAAATTATGGTGGAGTTCACATGAAACTTGACAAAGTCCCGGTAGAGAATGGGTGTTAATAAACTTGTTTGCGATTTCTTTATTTTTTACCAGCAGCAATAAGCCTCCATCACGTAGAGGAGTAATTTTGTTTATTTCTGTGCTTATAGCCAGAAGTGATTTGTGCACCGCAAAAATGGAGTAGCTTAGACTTAGTGGTTTATTTTCGTCTTTAGATTTTATCACAAGAAATTTGGGGCTATCTCTTTTTGTTACGGGCAATTCTGGGAATTCTTCAATACCGTTTGCTGCTTTTTTCTTTTTGCGTGAGGGCTCGGTGACAATAATAATGCAAATCTATTGTCCCCAAGATATTGGGGCCCGGGGGACATCAAGAGTTTAGTCAAGCACGAGTGTTTACAAAGTACTAGATGTATAGAAGAAAAAAAAAGCAAATACACTATGCACTGGTGCGCGACGCGTGAGAAAAAGAGATTTGATGGTAGAGAAAAACGACTTATGGACTGTTTAAGAAGCGTGACCGATCGTGTTGACTGCTATATAGTCGGTGACTGACTTCGCATTATAACATTTAGTGAAAGTGAAAATGTGTGCAAAGCGTGATTAAAATTGTAATAGCATGCATTAATTTGCACTCTAAAACTATAAGTTTGAGAGAGGTTTATATAATATATACTATATTAATCAGAAGAACCTGCTCCACTTATTCATCCATGTTATCAAATCGCCAAAGAAATATGTACATATGTATAATTAATATTCGGTTGTCAAATATCTACCTTTCGACTTTTTGCTCTTTATTTAATGCTTTTTAAATAGTGTTACAGTGATCGGATTTAGTTCAAATATCCGCCGTTTCGTTCGTTAATCTGTTTCCATCTAGACGGCAACTTCAGAATACCCCCTCCTTATTTGCGAAGAACTGGGACAGCCACTTCTCACAAGTCTCTTTTGAGTTCAACTTTACACCAACAAGGGCGTTCGCCATGGACAGGAACAGGTGGTAATCATAATCATCGGGCTATACGCTGGATACGATAAAACCTTTAATCCGAGCTCCCGTATCTTCTGACGAGTCATCAACGAAGTGTGTGTTCTGGCGTTTTCCTTGTGGAGCACTACACCCTTCCTGTTGGCCAATTCTGGACGCTTCTGGTCGATCGCCTGCTTCAAGCGGTCCAGTTGTTCGTAGTAGATGGTAGAATTAAGAGTCTGGCCATATGGGAGCAACTTCCAAACCCACCAAACACACAGCAAAACCTTCCTGGCCTTGAAGAACCAATAGATTCTAATGAGAAATATATACTATACATTTATTTATTTTTATAGTTGTCAAAGGACTTTACGTATTTTCGCAAAGACCAAATGGTCATCAAGGATGCCGTCCGAAAAATTAGTTCGCTGCTCACTTTTACTGAAAAGTTCCTTTCCGAAAAGATAATCTTACTTTTACAAGCCTTTCTATACTTTCTCTATGCAATAGTTTTTGTTATTACAGATACCGGAAAAAGATGAGGTTCAGACCCAAAGCAAGCTTTTCCGTGAATGCAAAGTGCTGTCGACCAGAAGTCCCTTGGTCGCATCACCGGTGACATGAAAATGAAGGGTATTTGCAGCTTTCACCTAAAATTCCCACGTCATCGGCTGCATAACTGGCTGGGGCTAGTGTAGAGACAATGGTAAATTTATTGATTGTAAAAGATAATATACTTTTTGAGATTATATTTGTATTTATTTAATTTCATACAATAAACGAACTACGATTTGCAGGGACGTAAGGGGAAATTAAAGTGCATTAATATAATTTTGACGAGCTTTATAATATTACATATACTAAGTTTATAATAGTATAGCATTGTAAAATTTTTTTCCAGAGCATTAAGTTTTAATAGAAATAAGCAATTTCAATATAAATTCAGTCCAAATAAGTAAGGTAGGTTACGTTAATTAAGTTGTAAATAGCATTAATTGTGCCTTTGCAAATGAAAGGGACTCTAATCATGACTAAAGTGAAGCAATATAATATAGTATGTTTAATTTATTACCATTGTTATAGATGGCGGCTTTCTGTACCTGTATGTTACAAAGCGTTTTTATTGTTTTCTTTTTTATTTTTTAGTGATAGCCAAAAAATTAATTATGGCAAGCATTGGACATCTTGGCGGAACAGGGCAGAGTTTGGGTGAACCTACTAGAGAGGTAAGCATGGCAATGTAATACCTAAATTTACTATTTATCTATTTACTTAGCGTTTTTTATTTCCTTTTGCTCAACACTTTCAAAATTGCTGGTGTGTCGTCAAATAACGTAACATTGTGCGTATACATACATATGTAAATACTTGATTATTTGCTGTTCCTAAACAATTTATTGAATTCTTTTTGATTGCAAACAGAAATTTTTGAATTATTTCTAATTGCAGATAGAAATCAGATTTCTTGATTTTCAAAACACACTACACGGAAATTACTAACTTTGGTATTTAATTTATTTCTTAAATTTTACTATAACCAAATAAAATTTTAATTGCGACTTTATGTGCATTATAAGGCATTTTTATTGTTTTCTTTTATATCTTTTTAGATTCGCCAATAGTGGATAGCATTTACTTGGTTTGGCTCACAAAAGTTTAGAAAACTAATGTTATCCTGATGACTACATCCAAGTGGCGTAGGACGTGTTTTTTAAAAGATGAAATTAATACAATAATTTATTGAATTTCTTCATGAAAAGTAGTATACTACATTCATCAAACAAAATGTGGAAGGATCCTGAACAAAAGTAAGTAAATTACATATACAAGGTGCTTTCCAAAGTTAACAGGACTTTTTGGATCTAGCTCCCCCTGGTGGCCTGGTGGCCTGGTGGCCTCATCTATATGTCGACTAGTGCGTTAGAATCTGCTATCTTAATCGATTATCCAGTGAGCATTTGATGACATTTCATAGATTGGAAGTGAAGTTATTGCGTTTTAAGTGTCAGTATGCTTATGTTATCAGTGCGAAAATGAGCTTCGAACAAAAAGCCAACATTAGATTTTGTTTTAGAATTGGTAAAAAAAACGAGTAGCAGAGTACGCGAGTGGTTTCAACGTTTTCAAAGTGGTCGTGAGGTCATAAATRTCGATCCGTGATCACAGGAAATTCCATCGAAACTGTGCTTGAATTCATCTAAAGTCAGCCGAAATCATCATAATTGAAATTCATGGAAATGGAATTGAACATCTCCAAAACATCGATTTATCGCATTTTGACTGAACATTTGGGCTTACGAAAGATGTGTGCACGGTTTGTTCTGCACAAATTGACTGTCTACCAAAAATTGCTCTAAATCCATCTCATCAAAAATCACATTTGAACCATTAGCCACTCCCCGTATTCACCTGGTGTGGCACCGCGTGTCTTCTTCCTTTTCGGAAAATTATTTTCCCATTAAAGGAATGCGTATGCAGACGTAGAAGCTATTCAAAAGGCTTGCATCGGCATAATGGCGGTCATACGAGCTAAAACATTCGTTCGACATGTTTTTGGACCATGCAAAAAGCTGTATTGAAGCAGAATAAAATAAATTAATTTTACCGAAAAAAAAACATTTTTTCTGTTTTTGTTTTTTTAAGTCCTGTTTACTTTGGAACGCACCTTGTATAATTGTTCCCGATATTAATTTTATTTGTGACCATATATTGGCAGTATCATAATATATAATTATAAATTATTTAATTATAACTGAGCCATACTGCAAGTTTGTGTGTTGAATATGTAAATTGTTTCTTCTGATTCTTTTAGCAAAAACCTGAAAGTGGAATACTTTTTTATATTAACTCGAAATATTTTCTTTGGTTAGGAAATTTTAACAATTTTTTAACATTAGTTTGGTTACCTTAACATACATACGTAACCTATGTTAATCTCTTGTTTGGTTACCAAACAAATGTTAAGGTGATCAAACAAAATGATACGGGGAGTAAAAAAAAACATTTTAGGAACAATTTTTGACGTTTCTTAAGATGAAATCACTGGTAACCACCGTAGATTGCACAATCATATCATCTACGGTAACATATCACGTTAAATTTTGTAGCCCTCAACTTTTTATAACTATTAGGTACACACTTAATGGTATACTATTTATTTATAATGTAGATACCTTAACAACGACGATAAAGAAAAAAACACAATATATTTTATATTATTAGGTTTTATTTGGACACTTTATGGAAACTCAGGCTCTACTGTATTAAAATAGTTACAATTTGTCACGAATATTTGCTGCATTTTGTGATATATTTGCATAGTTCGTTGACTGCACGTCTACCAAGTGGATACAATCATTGTTTACATAATTTCTTAAGTAAACAGACGAGTTTTTTGATTAAGAAATTATGCAAATAACAACATGCAAGTGTTATTTTAGCACTTTTTTCATTGTTGTATGTAAAATTCTGGAACGATTTGCTTAAATTCCAAATGAGTTTCCAACAACACGGCGTGCTCTAGAAAATCGGTAATTAAATATTTGCTCCTTTACATTTAAATTGCGACAATTATAAGGTTTTATTACATTTTCTAAAAGAGGAAATGCGTCATCTTTAACAAACACATAAGGTATAATATCCTCAGAAAATGGCTATTTTTCTGGTTGTGGAAGGTTCAGAAGGCCTTTAATTTTGATTGCCCAAATATCCCAGAATCAGAAGCTATTCCATTCATGCCGACCTCTACTGCTAAAAACTCATAATTTGCGCTGACTATCGCTATCAGTACTATGCTAAATTGTTTTCTGTAATTATAGTAATAAGATCCGGATTTATCTGGTTTTATAATATTTCATCAATAGCACCTGTGCAGTGGTTGTAATTCCATTTATTTTCAAATTCGGCTGCAATTATTTTCCATTCCTTGGCATTATTTAATAAGGAGCAGCAATTGTTTGCTAAAAAATTGATTGATGGAACTTTATTACATGGCCAATAGGGGAACCTCAACATAACTTCAGTTATAAATATTGAAAATCATCGGCCACATTTTTCGTATCAGGACCAACTGCTCATCGTTTACTTCACAATATTCATCACATTCAAATTTCTGTAAATCAAATGTGTACCTGAACTAACACCACATTTTGATCTCAGTATTGAATTTTTGTTCGTTTATTTAATTTTAATGTATTTTATCTTTTATATTATGCAATATTTTTTACAAAGTGTCCTTAGAGAATTGACTCCTAGTTTATGAATGTATGTATGTATTGCTTACTTGTATAAATAGCTTTAATTGAGCATCTATAGATTAACAAGTCTCTAAAATATTTTTTCCAAGGCATTGGCCTGAAATATTTGTTAAAAATTTCAAATCTTCGTAGGTTTGTCCAGGAGTAAGGAACATATGGCGTAATTGCATCGTAAATTATAGTATTGCGGGAGCTATTCTGCTCAGAAGCATTCCATAAGTTGTTGCATCCATGCGAAAAAAGTTTGTCAAATCTTTTGCACTACTAATTTCCATATCTTTTAACAAATGTTTATGAGAGCGACTAATCCTTTTACTCAGCCAATCCGCTACCCAAATCCTTTTTTTATTTTTTTTTATGAAGAACGAACGCATAATGGCCCCTTTTACTTACTCTTGATACAGTATTAATTTTTTAACCGTTCTCGAAAAAAATCTTAGCTCGGATTCACAACTAAACGCACATCGATGAATAATAAAAGGCACATATTCTTCAAATTGACAACTTACCCTATCTACTTACCCTTAACCTACAGAAACAATTTAGGGGAATTCTCCTGAGTTGTCATGATTAAAGTGGGGTTGCAACCTGTCATATTTGTTTTGAAAATGGGAGAAATTTCCAAAAGTTCAGTTCGATCGAGATTTCGGGTAAGGATTCGAGGGCTCCCTGTATTTGATTGCCCCGGAGCAATACTCCGCCATAGCCCTTGATAGTTATGCTACTACTTGTATGTACTATACATATGTACGCAAGTAACAACTGTTTCGTTGGCGTTCAAATTTACAAAGGCAATGTATACCTATACTCGTACTACTTACACATGAACAATGTACCGCGGCACATTTAAGATGTGCAGAAAGAGCAAATCTATACTTGCGGCGGGTCCGTTAACATTAACATACAAGAGTCCTTGTATGTTTGGAGACTCTCAGAGAGCCACTTCCTATTTGTGCTTTTCGCTGTTTTGAGAACACAGAATTCCAGCTTTGCAATTCATCCACGTTTGTTACAGCGTGACTGAAGCCCTACGCTTCAGTCACTAATCGTAGTCGGTAGTTATTACATTTACGCTGCGGGTTCCTTACAATATTTGAAACAAAATTTCGATTTACGTCACACGATTGTTTATTGCGGTATCCTCTTTGCGTTAATTTCAGAGTCATTAACCAAAGTGTTTTATAAAAGAAACTTATTGCCGATTCGTGTGAAGACATGTCCACCGGTTAATTTGCGTGATTTGACAAATAATTGAAATTTAAAAACATGAGTATGTGTATTATATGTGCGAATGTATGTTGTCGTACAAAGTGCCGAAAATATTTTAGTGCAAATACGAATAAATTGCAAGCCAACTAAAAATACCCAAACATATGTCTTAATTAACTAATTCATGCATTACGTTTAATGCAGGCAGTGTGTATAGTTAAGTTGGATTAATAAGCAATGCTGTCCTAGTTGTGATAAAAATTAAATAAAAGTACATAAAATAATGTTAACAAAATATTATGTAAAATCTGGAATTATTATCCAAAATGTAAACAGTAAAGTTTTTGAGGGAATTATGAAACCTAAGAATCTCTTTGAGTTTTTGTAAGCAACATCTATTTAACTAGCAATAAGTCTTTTAAATACCACATACACCCATACATACAAAAATAAGTTTGTTGTGTGTAAAATAAGGTCATATGTTATATGTGCCATATGAAGACGGATGAGTTAGTTATGATCACTATTAAGGAATCTGATCTACATACATATGTGAATTTGATAATAAAATCAATATAATACATACCGTTTAAGACATCATACTTCCAAATGAATACGTTTTTGTCTTAACTAAACTTAATATGATTTAAGTAAAAAAGTCTTGTTTGATGAACATAATTGTGGTTATAGATTCATCAAGCGAGTGTCTTTTCAAAAAATACTACGAAATCAAATTTAATATTATATTATATGAAGTAAAGTGAAGTGATTTATATGTACATGGTTACATATTATGGTTCCATTCTTAGGGTAATTTTTGTGCACTCTACTATTTATTGTATTAGGAAGGTTTTCCAAATTTTTTTTTAACTTTTTTTTAGTTTTGAAGTAGGAGTCAGATAATGGAATGCGGAAATACTCCAATTGTATATTGTTTTGAGTGATTATTAGAAATACGGACCCAATCTAATTGAATCTTCGATTTCAAAATGACGGAAGGAATTAATTAATTGAGAATGGATAAAATAAAATATCCCACGATTGGATATGAACATATGTAATTATGATATGTGTAGTGTGGGCATACGTATTTAAATATATATGTATGTACATACAGATGTATGTACTTTGTACTTTGATTCTGTCAAGTATGCATAAAAGCGTCATTGAAGATGAAATCGTAAAACATTTATTGATAACTGATTTTAAAATATAAGCGTCAGCATAATTCCTTTTTTTTAATTTTATGTGTATTTGTGAATTTTCGTAAAATTAGTTATAGTGTGGATTTATCAATAAATAAAATAGTTACAGAAAAAGTGCTTTACTTTTCGTTAATTTATTCGGGTTTAAAATTCTCGTTTAGTTATTATGGTGATTTACGGTTGAAACAAATAAAAAAAAATATATGGTATTAAATGAACCAAAGAGTTGGATATACATACGTGGGAAAAGTCAACCAGGCAATCGAGAATCATTAAACGAGTTAAGGATATGAAGTTTATACCAAGATCTACTGCTTTCATATTCAGCGTTAAATCACATTATAATTATGAAAACTTTTCCACTTTATTTCATACATTTTGTTCAACAAAAACGGTTTAAAGCCAGGTGCAAAATCTGCATTCACTATATCGGTAATATGGGGGGTAGGGGAAGGTATAAATGGATTGTGGATTCAAGTATACTCAAGAACATGTTTTCGCACAAATTTATAAGGATGAAATGTTCATATTCCGACCGACATATTCGAAAAAAGGGGTGGACGAAGTCCTTACCACTCCAATTCGAAGTTCCAAACGTGGCATTGATCCGATGCCACTCATTTGCAACACCAACATTCTAATAATACCAGGGAATACTAGTAACGAGTTTTATTAAGATATCTTTATTTGAGTCCCTTTCATAGGTGGATCGACAGACATTTATACGGAATTCAACTTGTCTCGTCAATATTATCATTTATATACATATTTATGTAACTATGTAGCTGTATATCGATAAGATAGGTGTTACAAACAATGGTTAGGTATACAAAACTATGTTACTCTGGAGAAACATGTTCCTAGAGAATAAGAAACCGAAAACGCTTGGTGATCAATGTGAAGTTAACCCGAAATTATGAAATTAAATGATATCCGACTGATAGCTAAGGAATTGTGTGTGTGTAATAACTATATATAGTGACAGAATAAATAGAGAGGAAATCAAAGCAATATTTTAGTGCTGTTACCATTAATTTCTTGTGTCGAGAAACCCTCCTAGAATAAACGAAGCAGCCAAGTTCATAGTGTGCAACAAAATGGTGTTGCTGAGTAATCCAATTTTGTTACCGATTTCCCACTTAAAATGGATGGTTATTTACCCTACGGTACTACTACTATTACAGCCTATTCGTGACGTTGTGGGTGGAGAAAAATTAGGTAAGTTCATGCTTATGAATAAACTGATATTTTAATTTGCAATATATCTCTTTTACGCCGCGCTTGGTGATCTGTCCATACGTACAAACAATAAAGAAATGAAATATTAATGCCCCTATTACTGGTTTCAACTCAGCTGAATTTTAGTTTACGTTTTGAAATTCGGTATTATCGACATCAAATCAAATTAGGTTGTTATCACAGAAATACAACTACATAATGAAAGCTTATTCTCCGTGTGCCTATGCAATAGTTTTTACACTCTGTACAGCATCTCAATACAGACTAACTTAAACTAGAATTGATGTAATCTTGAGTTGGTTAACTTTGGTCAACCTTTCTGTTGTTTTAAAATGGATAAAAAATTTATATAATAATATAATGTATCAATATTTGCTGAGAAAATAGGGAGTAATAACCCTGTGAATGAATTTAAATGTAAAATTCCTTCAATTTTATTTTTAAGCAAAAAATATGAAAAATATCTACCTTAATTTATTAAAATCTACTTTAATTTGTGTTGATTTAACTTCTTAAATTGATAAAAATACAAAACAGAAAAGTAATGTAAATATACAAAAGTTTTTGACATAAATTATAATTTTGAAACAAATCCTTTGAGGAATTATCTACAATTTTTAAATGCGAAGTGCTGTAAACTTTTTTACCCAAGACTATTTTATTTATTTAATAATGCTTTATTTGCAMCCAAGTGCATTATTTACACCGGTCTTTTATTGTAAACGCCGGTTCATTAGTGTATTTAAGTGATACATTATTCGTAAACTTTAAATTTTCCAATTTAACATTGGTTTCAAAAGAAAAATTCCGAATGAAACCTGCCAATAGTACTTTAATTGTCATAAGAGCATATTTCCATCCTGTGAGAAAAATAATATAACAATTATAAGTAAACGTTTATATATGGAGGTACAGGAATATACATTTATAATGTGGTAAAAATGCTTACCTATACAATCTCGAACACCTTTCGAAAAAGGTATGTATGCATGCGAATGCTTTTCTTGCAAATTCTCTCGCAAAAAATTCTCTGGGTTGAATTTATCGGCATTTAYACCCCAAATATCAGTTCTCCGATGTAAATCGAAAATTGAAACTAAAATTTCGATTCCTTTTGGAATCACTAAACCGTTGCTCAGTGTAGTATCTTGTATGACTTGACGACCAATCATGGGTATGGAAGGCATTAAGCGTAAAGTCTCATTTACAACCATATCCAAATATGGTAGATTATTAATATTTTCACAGTCCACGAAAAAATCTTTGTCGGGGAACATGTTTTCGATTTCCTCGAATAATCTTTCTTGTACAGCAGGATGCATAGCTAACATCAAAAGTGCTGACAATAGTCCATTGGCGGTCGTCTCAAAAGCCTATAAGATGGTTAATATAAAGTAAAAATTACGGAAATATGAAGGCCAGTTACTTATAGATTACCTAAAAAAAAACATAGAAATCATATATCAATATTCTAGTTATTTATTACTATAAACAGTTTATTTGAACGTCAAAACTACGGATTTTAATGGTAAAACTTTACTCTAATAACATTGATAATTTTATTGGAATAGAGTTTTCAAGTTTATTACATTTTTTTCTACAACCTCTAAAATTTACCACATTTCAGCAACATGAAAAATTTAAAAGTTTTTATTTTAAATAGTTTTGCAAAAATATATCTTACTAAAAGAAGTGTAAAACATTACTAAACAGAATTTAGCGGCATAGAGTCCGTGTTTTAAAGTTTTGACTTTGTATATACATATTAAGTATATTCAATTATTAGGCAGTGCAATATAATTGTTTGCTTAAGGGGTTAGGGGTGGTCAGAATTTACAAAAAATTATTACTTTTTTGCATTTTCGTTAAGTGTAATATCTTAAAACCATTCTCTTAAAATTTCACGTTGATTAGATAATTAGTTTTTGAGTTATTCGACAAATAAGAAAGAGAGCTCGGGCACTTCAAAGCGTTAGTATGAAACTTTAAATGCGTTTTCTCAAAACTTTGTTTTTTGAACTGGTGACAACTGTAACTCGAAGACCGCTCAGTAGATTTCAATCAAATTTATACAGCTTTTAGAATACATAATAAACTCGGGCCTGATCGAAGGATCTTTTTTTTAAATTTTGATATTTTAAAACCAATAAACTGTTGATTTTTTCGCAAAAATTTAGAAAAAAAATTCTTTGGGCCGCCATTTTGTTATTTAAAAAAAATCCTTCGATCAGGTCCAGGATTATCTATTTATAAAACTAATTTTTTTTGTTTGTTCGATTGATTTTAGATGTATCTCCAAGGACTTATGGTTATCACCGCAAGTACTTTGTTTTGACAACTGTAACTTTGGAAATAAAAATTTGTTTTTTGAAATTTTTGTGACTTCAATTCAACACATTCTATAATAATGCCATATTACTACTTTTATAAAATAACACGATTTAATAGCAAAAAAAAAAAAAAAAATACTGAAAATTGTCATATTTTTGTGCCTCTGACTGCCCCTTAATTATAACTACATATATCAGCGCCCCTGCGGTGCCGATTTGGGAAATGAATGAAAGGTGGATGTGTCATTTTATCTTGAGTCCAATCGAGAGTCCGTTGAAAGTGTTACTGAAAACCGTTCAATACGACAGTCGACCGGCAATTTTATATCAGTTTTTTTTTTTAGGATTTAAAAATTATTATTTTTCATATTTAAACATACAGTAACCAATACTACGATATCAAAATAAGGCAACGACTTTTCTTCCTATGTGGTTGTAGGTTCTATAATTTATTTTATAAGTAATTGCAAAAATTAAAAGCATTTTTTACATACCGCAGATACAATTGTGTTCGTTTCACCAATGAGATCTTGATGCGAAATTTTTCCTTCTCGATATAAATTAATAGCATGGTCAATGAAAATATTTGGTTTCTTCTCATTAAATGCCTTATTTTCATGTAAATCACTGTTTACAGAATTATTTGAAGATATATTGACATCAAGTCGAATATTTTCCGTACTTGGGGTTTGTGAGAGTTTTCTATATAAAAGCTAAATAAATAATATTCAGAATAATTGTTGATGTTTATTGTTTTATAGCTAGTACTAATTACCCCTTTAAGAAACTTGTACAGAAATTCCTTCGATGCTTTCGTAAACCAGGCGTACAAACGATCCAGTTTCACATATGCTAAGAAGCATTCAATTGGAAGTTTTTCCATGCTTCTAAAACTTTTTATAACAGTATTAAACTACATAATTTATTATTTTGTACTAACATGACATATGACTTCACTAATTCCTCTGACACCTGATCGCCTTTTTTCATCTCATTTCCCATAGTGGTTTCTGCATTAAAGTCGATTAATACAAGCTAAAGATGCTTATGTAAGTACATATATTAAAATTTCTCACCAAAAGTTATACTTAGAGTGATCCTTTGCAACTCTTCACTAATATAGACATGCTCATTCCTTGTAAAGTTTCTGAATTTTAGAATAGCCCCGTCTTTAGCTTTATTAAATACGGGCAAAAAAGAGGTCAGTACTTTCTGATGGAAACTTGGATTTATCATACGGCGATTTTTATGCCATTGATCCGCTATGCCATTTAATTGAAATCAATTACAATTTTTGAATTTCGATTAATTTGTTATTAGAAAGTAGATGTTTGCAATAATGTGGGCTATGCAACAAATAGTAACCGCCTTAAAAAATATAATTTCTAAAGCAGGGCTTCAATGCAGTTCAAAGATTCGGTCAAATGCATGAGTTTAAACTGTAATATTTAGTTATTGATTTATCGCGCTTTTAGTAGTTTTTAACAGTACTCTTAAATGGCGAGTGGGATGATTATTATTCAATTTCATTCGTTTTCACATTGTCGGTAGAAGATTTTATAAAATTTGCTCTAGCCGAATTTGGTTATTGTAGCTTTAGTGGTTAATGATATATATACATTAAACATATTTGAGAGCGCCCACTTTTTCAAAATTTTTATTGAACGGATGCCACTTGCTACTCTGCTCCCCTCTGCCAAATTTCAGCGTCATATCGTAAATTAGTACTTAGTTATAGCACTTTAAGCGTTTTGTTTGTAATCATCTACGAACTGCTGTCACAGACGAATGGACAAACAGACAACCCTATATAAAAATCGATTATGTTTAGGTGATATACATAAGTAAACAACCTTTAGGTGAACAAAAGTATTATGTTTTGTTGCAACATATTGCCAGAGTATAAAAGTGATATTTTATTAAAATCTAAAATATAATATGAGTATGAAGTATGGCTCAATTAAGTCGTTAAATAATTTATATACAAAAATATTAATTAATTCGAAAATTTAAAATATTACACTAATGTTTACAAAAAATGCTGTTTGGAACACTGATTTAGTTCAAATATTTTAAACACGAATTTTAGGACATAAAATGACAACTTAATCTTTTAAACTCGGTAATTTTAAAAGATAGGTCTCTTATATATTAAAATAATAGTTTCAACCTTTCCAATCATACGCACTGTTTATTGCTATCGTTGTTTAATTAAGAACTCTTGCACTGAATCTTTCAACTATGCTTCATCGTAATTGCGAAATATATTATATGTAATTACTACTTACCTGGACTTGCAATAAGACCTCCTTTGAATGCGTCATAGAGTGGCTGATATAATGGCTGGGCTTTATTAAGCAACTCCTTTGCAGATAGTACATCTTTTATGAAAGGTGGATCAGCTGTTATAATAATTGGATATGTGCCCATCCATGTACAAACAGTGTATGCCTTACAATCTTTGAATATTTTGCCAAACTCTTGAATAAGATCTGTTATTAAAATATGATTTAATAGAAATTAATAATTAATTTTGTTTATAATTTTCTATACACACACTCAATCAATACACTTATATGTATGTACTGTTTTTTACGTTTCTTTTAGCTGCATATTTTTATGTTTTTTTGTTTCTTTTTTTAATTGTAGTACTTATCAAACTTTTAGTTGTACATTTTGTCACAGTGCCATTCAGTTACACTGTAAAAAGTAGCATTCATGTAGGTGAAGCTAATAAAAGAGTTTCAAATTTTATTTCACATTATATGTACATTTACATTGTATGTATATTGCAATTTGCGTTTTTTACATTTATACACCACTATACAAATTGCGGTGGTGTATACAGATAACGGTAAGCCTACCAAAAAAGATACGAGATTATTTTCAAGTAAGTTCTGGTATGCTATAGAATCTATTTGGCCTGTTATCTGCACTATCGGATCAACATCATGCTTCGTAAAGAACCCCACACCGCACGTCGAACTTAACCGTCTTCCTTGTATACTTTGGGTCCGATTCTTTATTTGGAGGGCGTCGCACATAAGTTTTTCCAACAGACCCGTGTAAATTGAATTTAGATTTTTCGCTGCAAACTACAGAATTCTAATTAGAAAGAGGTGACGACATATGCAACCTGACAAACTCCAGTCGCTTCTTTCGATTATTGTGTCTAACTTTTGGTTTTTTTTAAACTGTGGCATCCCCTCCTAACAGTCCTACTGGCAATGTTTTCGCCATATTCCTCGTGCATTAAAGCTCGTATTGGGAAGAAGTTGCAAAATAATCTTTAAGGGCCTGCCGAGCAATGAAAGAACCTTCTCCTTCGTCCTTTTCCTTTTATTTGCAAATGTTCTATTCTCATGGCAATATCTGAGAGCGTTTCAAATTTTTTTCCGTGAGCTTTTAAGACAACGAGCAATTTCACTAATATTTTTACTGACCTGGAACATGTTCCATATTAGGCGCCTCTCCTCTTCACAGCTCTTGCAAAGCCCCATTTTAAATATCCTTTTTTTTTTACTTATTACTAATCTCGAAAAAAATCACAACTTTAACGCAAGCGATATACTAAAAACTCTTCTAATGTCAGGGTGTGCTAGTTAAAAGGCCAGCTTAAATTAAAAGCTTTTATGAAAGGTATACTTCTTTGAAACACACCCCAAAATTTTCACTGATGTTTGATTTATAACCGCAAAATGACAATGAATTAGCATGCAAAAAAAAAAAAATATTTCCTGAAATACCGTTATGTTAAAATGTCAAGCCATACTATTGGAATATTCAAAGATGTGTTAATTAGTGAGCTAGCAGTGTACATTGTTAACTATAATTCATAATATAAACGCAGATATGTAATTGAGCAAAATTTCGAAAGTACTGCACCAATTTCTTCTATCTCTAGTATATTAGAAGAGGTTTTGATTATTAACATTTTTTAGGATAAATTTCAAGCTTAAAAAAATATATATATATATATATGTATATTTTAAAAAGTTAAGGCAATAACTGGCAGTTAAACAAATAGACAGGAATTTTCATATTATAAGGATAATTACAGTTTTCTTTGGAAGTAGACTACATCTTCTCTCCGGTACTGAAATTATTGTATTATTCTATTTTATTTTTACCTATCGGTCGATTGTGATATAACTTATTAAAGATAGTTCTCCATATTACGTTTAAAGCATGATGTACAATAATATCCTTGAATAGAAAAGTAGATTAAAAAGAAATCTCAAATCTTTAAAGCAAATGAATTGTCTCATTAATAGTAATTATCTTTCATGCATTATTTTGAACAAGAACTACAAATTCCAGAATTTGTTAAGTTTTATAAAAAAAGTGCTTTCAAAATTTCCTTTTTCCTTTTCAGAAGGGTTTGGCTTTTTTTACACCTCCTTTTATCTTATTTTACTGTTGTGGTTAAAAATATTACCAACTACTGGTGCGTTCAAAAAATAACGTTTTAATTTTCCAAAGTTTCAGTAGCTTTTATGTGGAAAAGTTGTTGTAATTATAGAAAGTGTATTGTGTTGTATTTAATGAAATTTTTTATTGTTAAATATTTTCTTGATATGTTCACTTTAATCGATGTTTAAACATTATCTATCGGATTGGCGTCTGGGGACAGTTTTCAGTGATTCAATCGCGCGAAAGAAAAACGTTATTTTTTTAATGAACTGTATACATATGATATATGCATATTATTAGAATTGAATGCATGAGTTTATAAATAATTGGTTCTTGAAATAACCACATTGTTAAAYCCTAAATTATTATTCATTCAAGCGATAGAAGTCACATTCGAATTCGGAAGAGTTCCAACAATCGTTGTTTTGATATTATTTAACTAAAACATATTCAAAAATGAGAACTTCGGCGATCTCTTTAAATATAAATGTCAACTATTCAATTCACTATTTATTTATGCGTACTATGTTGGCTTTTAATGCGAAGTAATATCCCAAAAATAGGCCATCCAAATAATCCTGGGAAGCGCAATGCGAATAGGTACAGACTTTTTCTCATCCACAACCAGTAAAACCATAATGCTAACGTTAAACTCAGAATTATTAGTTTAATAAAATCCTGTTTATCGGCGAGTTCCATGGTCCTTTACTTAGTACTATTGTGTATTTACTGATAGTAGAAATATTGTCTAGTTTATTAAATACCACTTTTTGGAGATGAAATTTTCAGATTTTTGCATTTACAGCGCTTTAATGTTTTAATTAACCTCTATGTATACTCATATACCCTGTAGGAAATTCACTACGTTTCAAAGTTATGAATATAAAGATAGGTGAAACATTGTAAATAATTATATTGTTGTATATAAACTGGAATATATTCATATACGTAAATTATAATTTGGTTAATGTGTTTTAAATAAACACAAACATTTTTTTTTAAGCTCACATTTAGTTTTTCAGAAGAGAATTTAACATGATTTAGATATAATCCATACAATAAGGCGACATCAGTACCTCATTCCCAGTGGTGTAGCTACCTAGGGCCTAGGCGGGACAATTGCTTTGAGAGAAATTCAAAATTTATGCCCAGGGAATTCCTCTAAACTCGTTCTATTGATAGTGTTGTCAATTTGACGGATTATTATTCGTCGATGTGCGTTCTTTGAGAATTCGGGTTAAGATATTTTTTGAGAACGGTTAATGCTGTATCAGGAGTAAGTAAATTAATGTCAATAATAATGGTCAAAAAGTAGTTTAATTTTATTTGATTTTAATACCGCTTAGTCAATAAATCGGGTCAAATCTATAAATATCGTGAAAAAGTGCAAGTCACCTGCAATAGGTACAAAAATTCATGTCTACAATAACACTTCATTGTTTTGATATTATCAAAGCAATGTCAGAAATAGTTCTAAAGACTCCCAATAAAGATGAGCGTAGTGAAGCAGAGAGTATTAAAACAAAACTTCTAAAATTCGAGTTCGTGTTGCTTCGCGCATTTATGCACAACGTATTGAACCACATTAATTATGCAGCCAAAACTGCGACCTTAAATTTTAGGCGAGACAAGTAAAATGTTGGCAGAGACCAAAGCAAAGTTGCAACTTAAGTTTTAGAAAAAATATTTATTTGATTTTTACCACCAACATTTTTATTACAATTAAGGCAACTTCATTGTTCAGAATTATTCAGATATAATAGGCCCTAGTTTTTCGCTTAAATTTATTAATGTTTTACCTCAACTAACTCGAGCATGGACTGTTCACCAATTATGTAAGGCATTAATGAACAAAATATATAACGGACTTTTATCGCTAATAGCAATTAAAAACAAAACCGCATCAATCCTGGGTTTAAACGAAGTCATTGGTACTTTTGCGAAAATTAACCGTGCGATTCTGTACTGTGATGTTTTGTAAGTGACAGTCACAAAATCTATTACATTTCATTATTCAGAGATGTTTTTATACTTGAATGAAAATAAATATGTCGATAACAAATATTAAATTTTCTATAACA
Organism: Bactrocera latifrons; assembly: GCF_001853355.1. Classification (NCBI taxonomy): domain Eukaryota; kingdom Metazoa; phylum Arthropoda; class Insecta; order Diptera; family Tephritidae; genus Bactrocera; species Bactrocera latifrons. The sequence goes on from NW_017537070.1 coordinate 78,007, forward strand.
TAGTAAAAAAACATAAATACTGGTAAAAATTAAAATGTATGTTGGCTTTGTTTTATAATATTTACGAAAATTATGCTTAGTTAATTTATTTTTAAAACTTTCGTATTTTAGTTGCTTACAAAATAAAAAAAGATAATCGATTAATATCTATGATGATCTCCATGATGGCACACAAGAGTTATTTTGAGTTTTGTTACCTGCAAACTATCCGCTCTCAAATTTGGGTAAATATTTTGAAACTAACGCTAGACATTGTTTAGTGAATAGTAACTCGTCACAAATTGGGACTTTTCCTCAGAATGTCTCAAATAGTATCTAGACTATTGATTGCTTACAGAATTCCACTATAAAGCTAGGAAAAAATTGTAAATATAATTGTTATTTAGTAAGTGGGTAGACCCTTGAATCTTCTCTATTTCGTTTTATTAGCCAAACCTACACCAAGTATTAATTGTAATTTATGTTGTTACTCTTTAATACCTACCACACAGTGCACACAAAAAGCTTAAGTAGCTTAGCATTTTTAAAATATTTGTATATTTCATACATTTATTTGATAAAGGGCCCTTGTTTACGTAGCTACACCACTGCTCATTCCACAGATTTTTCATATACATATGTATATGGAATCCGCTTATAATATTTCATAAAAATTTCCTGCAGGGTAGATATGTAAATAGCAGGCACATATGGGGTCTAAAACTAAGAGTAATGGCCTTTCCGAGACAATTTAATTAGTACATGTAAATAAAAATTATTTGCATTTAATGCGTGTCTTTGACTTGTGTTAGCATTAACCTTTAACCACTTTATAACAATTACTCTGAAATTAAAACTATGAATAAGTGCACCCAAAGATTGACATGATTAACTTTATTATTTGACTATATATGAAACAAAGAGTCTAATTTTACACTGACATAAATTTATTTTTTCTAAAGAAAAAATTTCTTTCGAAAATATTTTTAATATTTATGTTACTTCGTAAAGTTTTCTGAATTCGAGCTAAAATTATTTTCAGCAGTCTGATTCGATGACAGTAGCGAACTCTATGAATTTATCTATTAACTGCTTCTCACAAGCAATTTTTCGTAGCAATTTCCAGAAGCAAGTGCCCGAAAACTAAGCTCAAAAATCTTTGGTATATTATTTTATGTAATATATGAATGTTTTGTCAAATAAACATTTTTTGAAATGTATCTCCATTGCTGTATATTTTCAATTCAATTTATTATTATTACCATAGTACTCTTCTCCGATTTTGGGCACATGAAAATATATTTTTATAATTTCGTTGTTGACACCATTACCTATTATCAATAGTTAGCTGATAAACATGAAAGAACTGATATTTAACCAAAGTTTAAGTTTTTTACAGGAGAGAAATTCAACCGAAACATAACGAAAACTGAACAAATATTCATCCATTCTACTCAGATAAAAGGCCTTTTGCAATTTTACTAAAACAAACTAAACAATTTATTACAGCAAATTGCCTACAATAATTTTTGGAAGTGTATTAAGTACAGTTGCTACCAATAGTGATTGTCATGTATACTTATAATGGTTAAAAGCTAAAACCTTTTATAGATCTACACAAATTTATGAAAATGCGACAGTTATACTTAAATTCTAGTTTCAGTTTATACTTCTGTACATATATACGATTGTTTTGTTTAGTTCAAACATACATACATATGTAAGCACTTATCTGACTATTTAAATTTCGGACTGGATCAAATTCATTAAAGCTGAAAAAAAAAATATAAAAATTCTGTTTTTTGACCCCCAAGTACAAAATGTGTTTTAATAACAAATAAGATATGAAAACTGTTGAAAGAGCTTTAACTTCGAAATTAATATTATTTTATTTTTTACTATTATTTCGATTATTATCAATATTTGAAAATTGAAGTAATATAATACAAAATTACAATGCTCAGTTTTATTGGATTTCAACAATTTTATAGATTTATCGCCCTTTTTGTAGTTTTGAACAGTCCCGTTATATGGGGAGTGAGCGAGATTGTCATCTGATTTCATCCATTTTCACACTGTTTGTAGAATTTCTCATAATATTCATGATGGGCGATTTTGGTTGTTCTAGCTTTAGTGGTTTAGGAGATAAACACATTCAACTTATTAGAGGGCGGAGCCACGCTCACTTRTTAAAAATTTTTTGTCYACAGGTGCCTCTAGCTGCTCGGATTTCCTGTGCCAAATGAGAGTTGTATATTTTACTTTTTTCTCGTCATCCTGATCATTTAGGTGATAGGTGCAACCGTTAGGTGAACAAAACTATAATACTCTGTAGCAACTAATTGTAAATATTTCCTCAACATTCTTTCTAACCCATCCAACACCTAATAAAAGTCGCTGGGAGCTAAATCTCTTTAATTCGGTCGACGGGGAAGCAGTTGGAAGCCCATGCACGGATTTTTGCCAATGTTTTCACTGACTTGTGACACGGTGCATTGTCTTGTGAAACAGCAAGTTTTTTCTTTTGGAATGCGGCCGTTTTCAGCGACTTCGTCCATCAAAGAGTTCAAAAACGCTTTAAAATAGTGGCTGTTGATGGGGCTTCCTTTTTAATGGTAGTCAATAAAAATTATTCCATGCGCATCCCAATATGCAGACTCCCAAGCCTTGCCAACCGACTCATTATACCACATCCAAACTGAGCGTACCAATCTTTGATGGTTGATTTTCCTGAGGCAGTGCCCGAAAAATCGTCATCACCCAAGTTTTTGCTTCAACTGAATATTTTCCTTCAAAAAGCGAAATTTTATAAAGACGTGAAATTTCTTTTTATAATTTTTTTTCACAATAACAAAAGTTATACACGTGCCTTTTGAAGTTTAGATTTAATTCTAGTAGCGCCATCTATATGTGAGACTGTGGAATTTTCACTTGATCTGTTAGGTTGAAATTTCTTTAGTTCTCCCGAAAATTAAGATTTAAAAAAGTTTTCTGTTAACCTTTGCGACGAGCTTAAAAAAATTGCTATAATCACTTTAAAGAACACAGATACAAACTTCGGTTCAAAACTTTTTTTTGCAATAAAGACCAAACCGTAAGCGAGGGAAAAATAATAGACGTCATGTTCAAATATGAAATATATTTCAAAATATACAGGGGCAAACCATTTTTTCGTCTTCTTTAATGGCGTTGACACCGTTTACGCGGTTATAGTAAAGTTAACAACAGCGCGCCAATCGTTTCTTCTTTCAGCAAGCTCAGCTACAGCAGCGTGTAGCCAGGTCCTTTTCCTCTTTTCCACCTGCTCTTTCCAATGGAGTGGAGGTCTTCATCTTCTTCTGCTTCCGCCGGTACTACGTCGAATACTTTCAGATCTGGAGTATAGTTCGCTAAAGCTATGTCAATCTCGTCGTATATCTCATACAGCTCACCGTTCCATCTAAAGCGATATTTGCCATTGCCAATCCGCAAAGGACTATAAATCTTCCTCAGAACTCACTTCACTCGAAAACTCGTAGCGTCGACTCATCAGATGTTGTCATTGGCCATGCTTCTGCGCCATAGCATTACGGAAATAATTAGTGACTTATAGAGTTTTGTTTTAGTTTTGGACTTTATTTCTCAATTGCCTACTAAGTTCGAAGTAGCACCTGCTGGCAAAAGTTACTCTGCGTTGAATTTCGACATTGAGGCTGACATTGTTGTTGATGTTAATAATAGTTCCAAGATAATAATAATAATACCCAACGATTAAAGAAATGAAATTATTATATATGCACAAAATTTAATAAATTTGCAAAATTACTCACTTTTCTTGGTTGTCCATTTCTTTATTTTATCTTGTTTGTTTTTGTAAAATAGCGGGTTCACAGCAAAATGCTTTTCACCTCATGTGGTGAGGTTTTTTCAGAATAGAGCTGTTAAATTCATTACATCACGATATATACACTAGTATGCACACATACATATGTATACTTATAATGTTTTCCTCTAATACCCGAGACAGACATGTAGTAACAGTACCATAGTATAGGTATCATGGTATTCTGTTGGTGACACACATGGCAATGTAGTTAACTCAAATACTAGCTTTGTTTCATATGCATTCGATATTTCAAAAGAATTGACAAAATAACTTCAATTATTTAAAATACTCTAAGTTAATATATTTTCAGTTTGTTACCTGTTTTTTAGCTGTGTTTATACAAATACCACAATGAAACATCATAGTATTGTTACCAGCAAAACACTACATTGCTCATATGAGGGGTATTCGCTTGCTCTTGATAAACCCTTGCACGGTGCAAGAATTTCATATATTTACTCTTGGTGCACCGGCACAACAACAAACACACGCAGAAAATTATTTGCAATGGCTGTAAAATATAATATGTCAGACCAAAACCCACGTATATTTGCGTGTAATGTCACGCAAAAATATAATTGCAACCCTTTTTTAGCTGTCATTTTACGTAAAGACATATTACGTCGTTAAATTGTTGAGGAAGGTAAGTTTTAAATAGATTTTATAATTTCTACATAAAATAAAAGATATGTTACAGTTTGTTTTGATAAAAATGTATGCAGAAGTTGCCCTAATTCACAACAGCCATGCATAATAGTCATTTGTAGCAAATTGATCGAATCAGCCGTTCATATAATTTATCACTAGATTCTGCAATGGGTGCTCTTCTGCTCTTGTATATTTCGGTATAGTATTTTTATACTCTCGCAACAAAGTTGCTAAAGGGAGTATTATAGTTTTGTTCACATAACGGTTGTTTGTAACTCCTAAAACTAAAAGAGTTAGATATAGGGTTATATATAYMAAAGTGATTAGGGTGACGAGTAGAGTTGAACTCCGGATGTCTGTCTGTCCGTCCGTTCGTGCAAGCTGTAACTTGAGTAAAAATTGAGATATCATGACGAAACTTGGTACACGTATTTCTTGGCTCCATAAGAAGGTTAAGTTCGAAGATGGGCAAAATCGACCTACTGCCACGCCCACAAAATGGCGGAAACCGAA
>NW_017537070.1:84081-100394 GCF_001853355.1 Bactrocera latifrons
AAATATTATAAACTCTGAATGAGGGACACAGAATTAGCAAAATTAATGGTAATTTTTCTACTAGGACTTACAAACAATAAAGAAAGAATAAAGTTTGCCAAAAATATTTAAAATGATTTCTTTATTATACTACCGCTAATACTGTGGACTATAATACATATGTATGTAAGTGAAAAATATTGAAGAMGTATGTATTTTAAAAAAGATCTTAGATAAAAGTGAATACATATAGAACTTCAGCATTTCAAACTTAATTGTTACTACAGCAAAGATTCTGAAGGAGATATTACCTGGATGAAATAAAAATAATACAACATATTAACATACTTTATTTTTACATACATACATTCATAACTACATAGATACAACTACCTATTTACATACATATGTATTTCAAAAAGAGTTGATGCTATTTACCCCATACGTCCTAGATAAATGCACGTGTATACATATGTATTTCCTGTTCATAATGTCGCTGAATTGTTTGATAAAGTGTGTGCTTGTACGTGCCATATACAAGAATGTCAATATACACATTCACCCATGCGCCCATGTATGCAAACATCTGTACATATGTATGGATGAATGTGCGGTAGTTTGATCTAATAGTTTACATTTTGCTGACTTTATACATACATACATATATGCACGTACAAGTACCTGTGAATATATGTATGTATGTGTGTTTCACCAGATATGTTATATAAATGCTCTATGTACGTATGAATATACAATTCTTATATAACAATGGTATTTCTGAAGATGTGCAGGAGCCATTGTTAGTTTTCATATGTATGAATGCTTCAGCATACACACATCAGGCCTATACTAATGGATAGGTGTTCCTAGGAGTCCATTTTCATAGGTATGTATGTATGCAATTTAGGTATAAGAGTTTCATTAGAACTCAACTAATGTGCTGAACACATAGAGAGCGGCAGACTTCAAGCGGCATCTGTGAAATATTAAAGTACACACGTTCTTATAGACGCAGTTATGTAGACTACATAACTCATGCACATATCTAAATAACAGTGTCCTTATCAATGTGTGTATTTTAATTATTTGACAGATGTTGCTTGAAATCTGTCGCTCTCAATTTGTCCAGCACATAATATTTAGTGGTTGGATATCTAAGAGAATTGCAATTTTAACAAATTCTCTGTGTATACATATAGACTGTTCTTGAGGGTTATTTTCYCTCACAAAATAATGCTCTCTCGTAAATTTAGTCACGTGAAAGGACTCCAATTATTTGAAGAGAAAATGTTCTATTTGTAGGAAATTTCTTTAGATATCAAAGTACTTTCGGCTTGGCATTTAAATCGTTGGCACACGATGCATCAGTCGAAAATCGTGGCATTTAGAAAGTGGTTGTGTGTTTCGCGCGTTCTGTAAGAACTGTTGGGTCAGTGATAGAAAGATATATCCAAGTGCTTATTTTATATCGCACCGTCAGCGAGACAACTAGTGCATCTTCGGCTGCCATGCTTAAATGAGCAATTATGTGTGTGMTAATGTAATGTTGGCTATTGTTCCTATTCGTGACCGCATACGCACCCAAAAAAATGCGTGTTTAAAATTGTTTCGAACCACTAGTGTATGCTAATGGATAAATGCCTGCACTTTGGAATACCGCAGCACGTCCCACCGACACAATGCATATCAAACCACAACACGTCCACTTAGTCGTATTTATAGCTTCTTATTTATGCGTCAAGCATATATTGCTTGTCACCAAAGAGCACCCAGAAATTCCTTACGTTTAAGAAGTTGCCGCCAAGGCGTAATAATATATAAAGTTGTTGTCTACATAATTACATACATACATACGCATGTATGTGCAAAGTGCATCTATGCTAGTGAATTTTTCAATAGGTTTGAACAATATAACATTTGTCGGTAATACTCGATTACTATATTTATATTATATAATACATAGATACTTATTACATTGAATTCGGTGTTTATAAAATACGCTCCCATCTAATTAATTGCAAAGGCAAAATGATAGGGTATACATATATTGGTATGTACATATATTGGGTAGTCGAAAAAGTCTTTTCATATTTCTAACCAAACTTCAACTTATTTTTTTTATACCAATAAAGAAATAAATAAATATGTACCATTACGGTCGACCACTATTTGCTATTTTTTCGGCTAGAGACATTATTCCATCAGTGTGAAACTTTCATCAGTATAAATCGAAATTTCCAGAACTTAAGCGAGCGATCCATTTCTGTGCTACACTAACTTATCGTCTCCGTAAAGTTCACATGTTCATTGATGGGTTTACGTGATATTCTTCCTTTTTATAGACAAATTTCAAAATGTAGCAATTTTCTTCGTTATTTTCACTAATTTTTGAACAACTGTTTTTATTTAACTTCCCCGAATTAAATTTTTTTGTTTAAATGAAGTTTGAAGTCTGACCTTTCCAACATACTATATAAACTATTTTATTAAGGCTATACAATAGTAAGATTATATTAAAAGTCAGAAGCTCTCTTGAAAAATATATGCGTAGCTATCTTCAGATAATCTACCTTCACCTTTATCCAGTTTTTAGGGAAGAAGTGTTAAAATGTTGTACACCTTCTTTTACATATTTCTTTTTTACATAGGTACATAGGTTGTACATAGGTTCCCCTATTTCCGAAAATAAGTATAAATGTATTAATATGCAGTTAACACAGGCAGGATTTTAACAAATAAGTGTATAAATGTAATTTGAAAACCGCGTATATTGAAAGAAAAAGACTAAAAGAAATCAGAATGAAGCGTGTTCCTATTCATTTAGGATATAACTATGTAGTTACCATAATATCCTGAGAACAATTGAAAGTGAGGTCACGACAGATCTTTCCCCCTATATTTTCGTGTATACAGAGTACATGAGATAGAAAAATAACCATATGGGATCGTAACTTCATTAAGGAAAGAAAACTTTATTTCCAATTACTACGAAAGTTTGACAGTTTTTCTTCAATCTTGGTAAAATGTATTGGGATTACTAATTCTCTGTGAATATATGCATAGTAGTATGGACGCTACTTTATATAATAAATTTGTACACACATACATACATATATATATATATCTGTTTTTAAGTAGTGTGCCATGCAGTGTATACTCAAGAGATAATATGCACCTTTCTGATATAAGAATCCAAAACAATTCAAAGTTACCAATAAACTTTTCAAGTAATAGCATGGCTTGTACTCACTCATGAGTATAATGAATTATTTAAAAGCAAAGGTTTTGGTTATTTTATCGCTCTGTGTAATTAACGCGACGGAGGCAGATATCATATTAAGAGTCGATCCCTTGGGTAAGTAATCTTTTACTTACATTTCTATAATGTAAAGTATGTTTTTATTTTTGCTTTCATCTATATATATATGTATATGTATATATGGTTGTGTTTTCAAAGTAACATAAAAAACTAATATCGAAATTATGAGTTAAAATAAACTTATTTTTACAGAGAAAAACATTTTTGAAAGGCAAGATTTTAGTCTTTATTTTAATTTTAAAAACAGTCGGTGGAATTCCAATAACTCCTTGTTTTCATTGAAAAGACCGTAACTTTCGAACAGTTTATGATACAATTGTTTACATTTCTTATTTTTTTTTTTAATTTTCCTAAAAATCTACCTGCGGCGCCAACAATAGTTATAACCTTGCCTTTTTATTTAAAAGCACAGAATTTCCCTTTTATACTTATGTTATAGTTTGAAAATGGGCGACTAAAACCMCTCCCCCGCTCAATTTTTCAGTTTCATCAGGTTCTTCCACTCAATAATTTTTTCAATAATCATACAGATAATAAATTTGTGGGGTTTTCCTATAAGTGTTATATCGGTCATTATAAAAGATATTTTAACGAAATTAAATGGACTTTGTTGCAGGAARTGGGTTAAATCCGTATATGAATTACCCAGCTATGACGCCATGCTAGCCCGCTGCCGTACAAACATACATACATATGTATGTATGTATTTCGTTGTACTATTGTATTCGAAAATATCATTAAGTTTTCTTGAGAAATATTTAGTTTAGTRCCAAAGGCAAATGAAATCAGTTATTTTTCGTACAACAATTTAATAAAACACCAACTATAGTGTTATTGAATATTGTCTTTTATGCGCGGCGCATTCTCGCTTATTCTGTTTTGGTGATTTTTCCAGCTCTGATATTCTTATACTGTCTAATAGAAAACGCAAGCAAAATCGGTCTAGGCGAATGTCACTTAGAAGAATGATTAAGTATTTTTGTGATGTCGCACAGAAAACCTAGATCCGTTATAAATTCTTATTTATTCAATGAGGAAAGTAACGATTTTCCTAACTCTGAATTATCATCTTCTAGAAATATTTTGACCTTTGTTCTTAGTTCGAAAAGCCTTTGCAAACATTTGCCTCTACTTAGCCAACGAACTTCGGTGTGTAAAAGTAAATCGTTATGTTCAGCGTCGATTTCTTCTAAGAAAGTTTTCAATTTTCGATGGCTAAGCGCATTATGACACCCCTTGCTTTTATTTATGATTTTAATTGCTGTTTCCATTGTTTGTACACAATCCAGTTCTTTTGAAAAAGGCACTTGTTGAGGAATGCGGGAACCTTAATGTTATTCATAGATAACTGCCCAACCAAACCATTTTTTTTGCTCACCATAACCTTCGCACCATCTGTACATATTGCGCTCAATTTATTCGTTTCGCTATAGAGAAAACATGCTCTTGTAAAGTATCAAATAGAGTTTTCCCGGTGACGTTGCCAAAGAAAGCAACAGTAGTAACAATTTCTTCAAAAGTCTCAAATCTATCATTGACAGTTTTTGCACAAATAACTAATTGGCATACATACAATGTTGTTACTATTTGTGCTTTCATCTAAGCATATTGAATAATATCTACAGTTTAACAATCTTTGTTTGGTACAGGACTGTATAKATGCACTGAGAACCTCAGTTCTACGTGCTTTATTTTGGTGGAATAATGGAATGGTTTTAAAAATTTCCTGCATTTCTTTACCCTCATCAAAGCATTGCAAAACATTGACGCTTAAGTTTCTGAAAAAGTCGCCATCGGTGAAAGGTTCGCCTTGCTTTGCTAATGCAAGTGCAACTACAAAAGATGTCTTTTCACGTGGGCATACTTTTTTGTTTGCCATAGGCTGAGAATTTAATTGTAAATAAAATTTTCTTTTGTAATTCTCAAGAGGACTTTTTCGGGCGTCTCCCTCGATATTTACAAGATTTTTGTGACAACGTTCATAATGTCTTTTTATATCATGTTTGCTATAACGCTTTATTTTTTTATAACAAATTAAGCATTCTGCATGCTTTTCATTGTTCTCAATAAAAAAATAACATATTTCCYAAATTTGTTGGAACATTTTTAGTGCGTTCTGTTTTTAAAGCGTAAAACGTGAATGGTGTTGCTTGCTTGAAATTCAAGCCATAGATAACTTGATCAGAATCTCTGTTTTCTGAGCTGGCAACAAAACACAATCAGRGTGCCTTCAACAAGCAGTTAGTGAAAAAGGCGGGATGCCAGAAGAGCAGCGCTATAATTACTTGACGAAATTAATGTGAAATGAAATTTCATTGAACTGTGCGAACATATTTTGGCAAACTAAATGTTTATGTAAATTAATTAATGATTTTGCACTTTAGCATTTATATATGTATGCATTTTCAAAGTGTTCAATTTAGTGTTTTGTATAATTTATTAAATATCCAAGCTAATATTTTTCAGCAGTGGCATTCTTGGCAAATGTTATAAAAAATGCGAGTTTTGACAGCTCTCTCTGTCGAACCAAAGAGTCTAGTATCAAGTTATCTATGGCGACAAGTGTCTGTGAAAGCACGATTGTGCTACTGTATTTAACTTCGTAGGTATCCGAGTAGATACAGGGCTTGTCCGGAAAGTAATACGACTAATTTTCTTCCGCCGCGCTTGTACTTCGGAGCGTGCGCGCACCGACTGAATTCGATAGAGGGCGTCGTCTCCGAGCACCTGTAGAGTGAGGAGAAACATTTTCGCGCGACGTGTTTCTGTGAGTGGTGCAAGCCGAAAATGTAGCGTTCGTTAGAGCAGAGTTGCGCGATTAAATGTGAAATGTGTCTATCTGAAATTCAGTAAATGATGAATTGATGAATGCAAATCCAAAGTTAAAACGATGCTCATTTTCTTTTTTAACATCAAAAGCATCGTCCACAACGAATTTGTTCCTCCTGGACAAACCATGAACGCCAAGTGGAAGCCGTCAAGGGACTCAAACGATTGGTCAATCGGGTCCGACAAGGCATCGCAGCCGATTGGAAGTTGCACCACGATAACATTCCGGCTCACACCGCCTCTCTATTGAACAGCTACTTAACCAAGGACGGTATCCCGATGCTTCCGCATCCGCCCCGACAGAGGGGATCCAAGCAGCATGCACCTCGGCTCTCTATTCTAATCCGAAGAATGCCTTCCGTAACCTCTTCAATGCTTCGAAGTCGTGGTGGCAGCGCTGCATGCGGAAATTCCGAATGTTTTTGTAGAATTGTCACCATTGGTTCACTAATTTTTTTAAATCGACTCAGTCCTATTACTTACCGGACAAAACCTGTAAGAAGCTACTACATATATACTATATTACGTTTATATGTTGATTAGAAGTGCTTTCGATCCTATACACCTAGTTTCGAGTTTCTTCCCAATACGAAAGAATTCTARGGCAACGGAAAGATCTTTTATATTTTTATAATCTCGCGTAGAAGCCAAAAATCAAAGTTTACAGAATTTTTTTTATAGTTTAAATCAATCAATCAACATTGACTAGTTTCAGTGCAACTGAATATCATGATATTTTTAAATCTCTCAAATATATATGCAAAGTGGTTTAGTCTAATTCAATAGTGAACCATTTTTCACTTACTTCATCTAGATAACTGTATTTAAAAAAATAATATTTTTAATATATTTAAAAAAGTCACTTTTTTTTTAGATGTTGCTAATCCAAGTAAGCTTAATTTAAGCATTTTGCACTTAGGCGTCAGTATATTTGCCAGTAATTTCCAATTAAGGAAGACTTAGAATTGTAGGTGAATTCATTATAAGCCCCGACTATTCGATTTCGAGTAAATGATTCGATGGTGCTATGTACAGACAGAATCAGCAGACATCATGGGCAACACGTATGTTATCTTTACCGTTTTAGTGAATGTAGCTTATTTATTATAACGACTTTATTGGGATTTTTTCTTTCGTCCAAAATCAAAAGATATTTATAAATAGTTTTGCATATTTCATTACATCCGCGTTCGTCATCTTTTTCTACCAATAAGAAACAATTGCCATTTCTTATTCCATTTTCATAAACACTTAAATTATAATATGGATACTTACTAGAATAAAATAACGTAATATTTTTGCCTTTCGAAAATCGAAACTGTCATATAAAAACAATAATTTTCTTTTCCTTTTTTGATTATTTAAAAATATATATTTTTTAATTGATCTTTATCTTTTAGATGGGTCTGCAATTTTTTAAGAACTATCACAGTCTGTACTTTGGTAATTTTGTTTTAGACAAATGGAATTTAATGTCAAAATGATTATAAAAAATTGTTTTAAATACGTTCAAAGACTCTGAGGAATTTAACTGTTGTTATTCATGTACAAACAAGAGTTTTGTTTTGGCTCATTCATGCTCCAAAAAGCTGGCGGGTGGCCATCCGACCTTTTTTGGTTGCCGCGTTTTTTACTTCGAAAGTAATTGGGTTGGACAAATTTAGCTGAATGAGATCCTGTAGTATTCTTGTTAAACCCTGAACAGGGTATATTAAGTTAGTCACGAAATTTGTAACACCCAGTAGGAAGGGTCGGAGACCCTATAAAGTATATATATATATAAATGATCAGTATGTCGAGCTGAGTCGATTTAGCCATGCAAACGTCATTTTCGCTTCAAGAAGCTGCTCATTTGTCGGAACTGCCGACAATGTATTTCCATTAAAGTTGACACAGGTTATTTTCTAAAGCAAAAATATAATCTCTGAAGAAATTGTTCAAATCGGTTAACTATAGCATATAGCTGCCATACAAACTGATCGATCGGAATGAAGTTCATGTATAGAAAACTTTCACATTTGACGTGGTATCTTCACCGAATTTGACATGGATTACTTAGGGTAATAATATAATATAATCTCCGAAAAAAATTTTCAGATCGGATTACTATAGCATATAGCTGCCATACAAACTGATCGATCGGAATGAAGTTCATGTATAGAAAACTTTCACATTTGACGTGGTATCTTCACCGAATTTGACATGGATTACTTAGGGTAATAATATAATATAATCTCCGAAAAAAATTTTCAGATCGGATTACTATAGCATATAGCTGCCATACAAACTGAACACATAATTACTAACAGAAATGCACCTGTGAAGGGTATTTAGCTTCGGTGCAACTGAAGTTAACGTTTTTTCTTGTTTTTGGTTTGTTTTCGTAACCCCGTTTTCCAATGCAAATTTACTYTTCAACTGATCTGTCATCCTTTAGAAAAGTAAACAAAAAAGTAAGAAAACAACGCAAAACAGAACACAAATACAACACTAGAAATTCTTTCACTTACTTTATTTTAATATGTATAACATTATTTAAGTAAATCAAGTTCACTTCCTCTTATGTTAAATTGAAATAGCCAGTTGAAATCCGAAAATTTTCAGTGAAACGGGACTTTTCGCTATTTCCGTATGAACGAAAAAGCTTGGATGTCGCTGGCGTCATAATTGTTAGCCCCATTAGAGGTGTAGATGCGTTTGATGATTGTCAACAAAATTGTATAAAAAACAAGTAAGGTAGGGCTAAGTTCGGGTGTCACTGAACATTTTATATTGTGTATTTGTTTTATTCCGCTATCATCATTGGTTCCTAATGGATATATTATAGAGAGAAGGCATCAGATGGAATTCAAAATAGCGTTATATTGGAAGAGGGCGTGGTTGTGAACCGATTTAACCCATGTATATTATTGTACATGTCATCATGGTGTTCAGAAACTATTATGTACAGAATTTCATTGAAATCGGTGGAGTAGTTCCTGAGATATGGTTTTTGGTCCATAAGTAGGCGACGCCACGCCCATTTTCAATTTAACAAAAAGCCTGGATGCAACTTCCTTCTGATATTTGAATTTAGTGTTTCTGACTTTTTTGTTAGTCGGTTAACGCACTTTTAGTGATTTTCAACATAACCTTTGTATGGGAGGTGGRCGTGGTTATTATCCGATTTCTTTAATTTTTGAACTGTATATGGAAATGTCTGAATGAAAAAACTCTGTGGAGYTTGGTTGACATAGCTATAGTACTTTTCGAGATATGTACAAAAAACTTAGTAGGGGGCGGGGCCACGCCCACTTTGCCAAAAAAAATTACGTCCAAATATGCCCCTCCCTAATGCGATCTTTTGTGCCAAATTTCACTTTAATATCTTTATTTATGGCTTAGTTATGACACTTTATAGGTTTTCGGTTTTCGCCATTTTCTAGGCGTGGCGGTGTGCAGATTTTGCCCATCTTCGAACTTAACCTTCTTATGAAGCCAGGAAATACGTGTACCAAGTTTCATCATTATATCTCAATTTTTACTCAAGTTACAGCTTGCACGGACGGACGGACAGACGGACGGACGGATAGACAGACATYCGGATTTCAACTCTACTCGTCACCCTGATCACTTTGGTATATATAACCCTATATCTGACTTTTTTAGTTTTAGGACTTACAAACAACCGTTATGTGAACAAAACCATAATACTCTCTTTAGCAACTTTGTTGCGAGAGTATAAAAAATCGGAACCTAACTTCCCTAGCACCATAGAACGAGTGTTTTTTAGACGTATGGATCCCTATGGGTATAGATTTTTCGTGTATCGTCGAGAGTAGAAAATGTTCGGTGACAGCCGAACTTAGCCCTTCCTTACTTGTTTATGTTGGTCTTTTGACAGATGTTACCTGAATTATACATAGTTCGGTTTGGCATTTCGTAATCAACAGACTTACTCCGGTACATTTTTGCAAATCGTTAAAATTTATTACCAAAATAATAGTTCGGTTCGCGAAACGTAGAGTCGATAATTCGAATAACCATGGATTAGTTTCGCACCATGCTAATCCCAGTGGATATTTCGCGTTCTCATCACGAGTAACAATTGGGCCTACAAATCCAACTCATGCAAGAATTGCCGAACGGACATCAAACGTCGCATGTTCGGTTAATGGGCCTTAAATAAGATGGCYACTGATAACGAATTTCACAAGTAACTGATTCATGGCATCAAATTGTTTAAGTCAACTAAACACACAAATGATATTTTAGATATTTTATTATTGGTATATACTATTTTTTCGGACTGTACTAAATTCTGCAATTTCTAATTTTAAATTTTTGTTTTAATATTATTAATTAAATAATAATTATTAATAGTTGGATTTCATCCAGGAACTTCTAGAATCTAAAATCTGCAATGTATAATATATACTATATAACTGATTAATATGGTATATGGTTCTCACTCCATTTTTAATGATCTAACATGTGTTTATTTATAAGAATTTTATCTTTCATACACAAAAAGTGATCTCTATTTTTTTTTCAAATTTGAATGTAACATCTCCACGTGTCGCCACTGAACAATACTGGATTTCGATGGATGGATTGGCTGTAATACTCAACATCACACATATATGGGTTTCTTTGAAAATTGTTTTACTGTGGCTGAACGATTCTTCAATACGCATATCTTATAATCACCGAGTAGCCCTCTTATCAGCAACCCTGCGCACTTATCAAAAAGCTGCTTGTGACAGCGATCAGGTCATTATCTCTTGTCCACGCGGCACAAGCATCTCAATCGAGTTCGCACAGTTCAACAATTTCGAAAACAAAGGTAGGTGCCGCACCATTTTTAACAATTGTACGAGTATGTGTATGTGTGTATTCATTAATTTATAACTTTGAAAAGAAGTTCTGAAGTCCAGATTGCTCTAGTTAAAGTACATTTTTGCCATGGTTGCCCAAAAAGAATGACTCATTCTTTTAAATTAAACAATTTTTTCCGCATTGAACCCTTATTAATTTTCTTACTCTCGCAATGTGTTGTTAAAAGTTGTTTATATCACCTAAAACTAATCTAGTTAGATATAGGGTTATGTATATGTACATACACATATGTTATGAGTTATCAGGTTGATGAAATACGTTGGAAACTGAATGTCTGCCTTTCTATCCGTCTATCTGTCTGCAAGAGTAAGAATTAAGAAAATTTGATGAAACTTCCCACACATGCTGCTTGGGACGTTGAAATTATTGGTATTATAGATGGGAAACTGGAGGATTGCTCCTCAACTCAATTAATAGAAAACGTATAAATTGCTGTAACTAAGTTTCACAATACGATACGAGACTGTTAATTAGTGCAACTTGTCGCGTTAAGGAGGGATCACTGTGTATTGAGACCCTTTGAAAAAGTGGGCGTGGTGATATCGCCTAATAGATTAAAATGTACATATCTCCGAAACTACTTAAACTAAATCAACCAAGCTTAGAATCGCAGGGGAAAGGAGCATTTTTAAAAGGTGGGCGTGGCCCTAATAACAGCATTATGTTTGCATAAATAGTGACTCAAATCTGACAGCTGCACACAACCTACATCGTCTTAAAAATTATATATACTTTTTTAGCACCCTAGAACCCAGATTTCTAGCGGGTGCTGATTACAATGCAAAATATATATAATACACTAGGGCTAAGCCGACACATTCGCCGAGGAATCGTAACGAAATACCAGGTTTAATTGATTTTGCTGTAATCAAAAATGTAGATATATCACTTATAAGTGGTGGCACATCTAATGACTTATGCTGTATAAATAAATATATGCGAACAAAGCTAGGTTGTATCACTAAAGTGGGTCTAACATCGCATAAAAAATATTTCAGGAGCCACATTAATATTGATTACATAGTAAACTGGGAAGGGGATATTGATCAAAACAGAAGCAAAAAAAGTCAGGACATGATAATATTACTCCAAATCTGATAGCTACATCCCTGAAAGGAAATAACATAATCTTCTAACAAATCAACAAACTTCCTATCTTGTCTTTCCAAAATTTTTGGAAAGTAAATAAATATAAATTAAATAAATATTACCTTTTGATTTCTATAAAACACTGGTGTTTTCTTTAAGAAATATTGCCAACAAAGTTATGATACATAATGCAGTAATGAAGACGATTGAAACGTGTGGTATTTAACCTGTGCATGTATTAACATACTATGGAGATTCCAGTTAAAAATTCTTTGAACAATAACGGCTTTACCATGGTACATTCGTAAAAAAAAATATTCACAAATAGCTTGGGATTCCTATGTTTAAAATATAGGAAGGCGACAACAGAAAGAGATAAGAGCTTAAATTCCGGGAACATTCAAATTTGTTATAATGTTTTACTAAGAGCCTTCCAAAGAGCAACGTACTTGTCCTACCAAAGTGAGCTCAACCCAACCTTGAGCTGCCGTGGTTTTCATTTCTTAATTGAATTTTAATAAGCAGATAAAAAGTAAAGGAACTTAAAACAAGTCTGTTGACCGTATACTATGTAAATCACTCATTAGTTGTCTTAATGAAACCCCAAAAACACCGGTAACAAGGTATATTCGGTTTTTAACATCCAAATGGAAACAAAGGAGACTATGTAAATTACGTACATATATATACATGTATAGTATATAATCAGTGCGATGAACTGAGTCGATTTAGCCATGTCCGTCTGTCATTCTGTCTCTATATATGCAAACTAGGCCCTCCATTTTTGAGATACCGATCTAAAATTTTACACACGTTCCTTTCTCACCAAGAAACCACTTATGTGTCGGAACTGATGAAATTAGATAACTAAATAATTTAACTGCCATACAAACTGACCTATCAAACTTAAGCCAATTTATGGAGATCTTTTTAATTTGACACACTATTTTCTCGAAATTTAGCATAAATTATTATCCAAGGCATCTCTACATATAGCCATAACAATTGACACTTTCCCCATTATATCAAAAACCTGTTTATTTGTTATTTTTTTCCGAACAATGTTTTACCTACTCCTCAGGGTATTTCCCCAAATTTTGATCCTTGAAATTTTCGATAGTATAAATTATTGGTGTTTATAAAAATTTATATCACCATCCTATTTATCGTGTTAATGGAGAATTTTTTTCTTATTTAACGAGTTTTTAGATGAAGCCTGAATTTTCCATAAAATTCTAATTTTAATTGCTTCCTTTTATAGATGGTTTCAGCATCGATGACTTATGTCCGCTAAACAATTCCACGAAAAATGTGCAATCGAAGGCCAAACACCTTCTACGTGGTTCCACATTCGGAACTCCCGGAGCAAAAATTCCAAACATCCAACACCTTTATGGCCAGACTACGGAACTTCCAAGCTCAAGCCTGCTACCAGATACACTCATGACAGAAGAAACGGAAGATGCCGGTGTGCGTAAGGAAAATACCTCGAATGTTTATATAAGGGACGATGACTCCTCCGAAAATTGTATGTGGCCAAACGCACTTCAGGTAATTATTCGTCAAGCATCATTTACACCATTTATACTAAAAATATGAGTGCTTTAATTATCGCCGACAAATCCATTTCTTGTGAGTCACTTTCACTTTCTTTTCGCGTTTATTCAGTGCCAAAGTCAACAAACTTTTTTTTATGGATGTTAAAACAATTTTGTGATGTTTTCTGGTGTTGCTGCATATATTGTGCTTACTTTGCATAAAAAAAAACCAATGTTTTAACCCGAAAACACGAAAATCATTGTAAACAAAAATAACTGCTTTGAGACTAATACGAGACTAGCATTCTAGTTAAGGTTACTACTTTATAACAAGGATAGACATTTTTATATTCGAAACACAATCTAACAAAGGTCAAAAGTTGTTCAGCTCATTACTTATATAAATGTAAATATTTTAGTAAGTGTTGTGAACCAAGTAAGTAGGTTGCCTTTTATATTTCGGATGGCAACCCTGGTAATGCGATCTGGCAACTCACAACTTTATCGTGAAGTTTGACATTTTTGGTGTTCTATGTACGCAGAACATATAGCTAATATCCGTCATAAAAACTCACTTATGTTAATCAATAGTGTATCGGAACTTCTGTTTTTAGCGAAGCAACGGTACACTAAAATATATAGCCTTTCTGAAGAAATTGTTGAAATTTAACCACTACTTATACAGTATTTAACTGTCATTAAAACTGACCGATCAAAATCAATAATTTTCTTATACCACTTTTCGCTATGAGAAATGCACTTGTGAAAGGCATTATAGCTTCGATGCAACTGATGTTAACGTTTTTTCTTGTTGAAATATTAATTGACAGATAATGCAAAATATAGACAACATTGATATGTAAATTAGTTCATATTTAATTTTTTAGTATTCGCTTCTTCAGACAGTCGTTGAGGCTTGCCAAAAAAAGAAGCACTGCAAATTTAACGGCGCCCCACATTTCTATAGACTGAGCACAGGCGTTGATGTAAATAACTATAACAACACGGTTAACACCGTAAATGTAGATCCTTGTCACAAACGACGTAAAATTGTGGAGGTGGCTTATAAATGTCGTCCATGTAAGTTTTTCATGCAATGCACCATATGATTAAAAAAAATTTTTTTTTTTCGTTTGGTACTCTGAAAAATAGGTTCCTAGACACCTCTGAGGAAGCCTTTTCAAGAATGAGTTCTTAATTGCATCGGGAAAGTCCTCCTACTTACAGTTTTCTATTTTTTTCTTATTATCAGATAGAAAAATTTATATCTCGCTTCCAACCACTTCAAAAAATATTTTGTTCCTTAGGTTTTGTAGGAAATTGCATGCTCTACAAAAAAGATCTCGGGATTTTTTCGTAAATCCAACCGTGTTAAAGATATTAACGGTTGAAGTTTGATTATTTTTGGGAACATTTTTTATTTCTTATGAATTTTATAACTCAATGAAAAAAAAAATCATTATGCATGATGAAACTCATAGTTTACTGTTCTATAAAAATGACCTGTTATGATTTTTCGATTAAGTTAATCGTTTACGAGATATTCGTCGGCAAACATCAATGCATTTTAGGGTGGATCAAAAAAAATTTTTTTTTCGTTTGGTACTCTGAAAAATAGGTGCCTCTCTAAGAAAACCTCTCCAAAAACCTATGAGCTTCATTCATAATGATTTTTTTTCATTTAGTTATAAAATTCATAAGAAAAAAAAATTCCCAAAAATAATCAAACTACAACCTTTAATATCTTTTAAATGTTTGGATTTACGAAAAAACCGTATGAAAACTTTTTTGTAGAGCATGCAATTTCCTACAAAACCTAAGGAATAAAATATTTTTTGAAGTGGTTGGAAGCGAGATATAAATTTTTCTATCTGATAATAAGAAAAAATAGAAAAATGTAAGTAGGAGGACTTTCCCGATGCTATTAAGAACTCATTCTTGGAAAGACTTCCTTAGAGGTGTCTAGGAASCTATTTTTCATAGTACCAAACGAAAAAAAAATTTTTTTTTGTTTGAATCACCCTAGTATGTATATATTGAACGTTTTAGATTGATATGGCAGATAATACACCTTTGTTTGTTTTTCCTCTCTATTGTGCAGATGAATTTCGTAGTAAAGTGGCCTGTCACAATGATCTGGCTCAATTGGAGTGCAATCCTTACTCACGAATCGCGGTGTATAGCGCGAGTTTCGGACGCACCGAATACGAAAGCATTCAGTGTCCACAACCCCAAGGAGTACGAGAAGAAAGTAAGTTCAAAATATATATTACGATAGCTTTAATAAACTGTAAAAAATGAAGTGAATAAAGTACATAAAAAATTCTTTATTTATCCAAGTAGAAAAATTTGCCCACGTGTAGAAGTTCACGCAAGTGAGGAAAGTTTTCTGATCGTCATTCACTTGGGAGTGGCCAGAAACGATTCTTTTACATATGACTCAAGCAGCTCACGACTTCCGGTATTTGACCAAGTATCCTCTGGGTAGTCTAAGAACATCCGTTTGAAGGTGAGCTAAAGTGAGAAGGCGAAACATTCCCTGCATAGGGTTGTGCGCTGGGTTTGGGACCCGCCACGTAAAAAAAACCACCCCAATGACAACGCAACAACAGCATCGGATGAGGGACCCCACTTTTGATGACGACTATGGCAAACGAAATAAGGACTACGAATTGAGGGCA
>NW_017537070.1:102817-113863 GCF_001853355.1 Bactrocera latifrons
TACTAACTAATAACTTATCTGTCAAAAAATGTTGTTGTCGATAACAGTGTAGTTTTCAGACTTTAAAAAGTACCTACGTCTTTGCTCAACAAAATTCTTTTCATGAGGTGAAGAATAATCAAAAACCAGGATAATAAATAAATAAATCGAAAATTATAGTTCGAATAAAGTGTATTTAACACGTAAAAAAATTATTTTGAAAATGATAATTTCTGCCATATGTTTTCAAAGACTATTCTTGAAATTTCCGAAAATTATATAATATGGTATAATACTACGAGTACAATTATTTTGAGTGCGACTGTATTTTTATTTAAAATTTCAGCATGCCAAGCATCGTATGCCACCGAAACAGTTATGCAGATTTGTCATGGGCGCCGCCGTTGTAACTTAGCTGCAGATGCGAACACATTCGGGTCACCGTGCCAACCGATGTCGAAAATGTATCTGAAAGTCGTTTATACTTGTGGTAAGTACAATATATTTTATTACTGCTGCAGTTAGCTTCTTCGATGTGTAATTAATTTAAAAGTCGTGAAAGCTGATTAAATACGATAAAGTTATTAACTTTGCTATAATATTTACATAACATATTACCACATATATGCATATACTAAATAACGTATTATATACATACCATATACATGACCCCTTATTTTTATAGAAAAACTTACGAAAAATAGACATTTGGCAGCGTAGAAAAAGTCTGCGTACAAGTAGTAAAATGTATTAACCAAATGTAAAAGTGCTCTCTCTTATTCACATCCTTTGGTAATTTGTGTAATTGGGGACATCGTTCTGTGTAGTCCTTACGAATTACTTTTTCAGAGCAAGCAAAATTTCCATTGAGTTAAATGGGRCATTATATGGACAGAAATTCTATATATTTCCACGTTTGGCTTTTAGAAAAATCTTAAAATTTTTCCAATATTTTCGGTAACGAGCCGTGGGGAGAGGTAAGGAGAGTGGTGATATGCGTGAAATAATTACTAATAACCCGATTATTATCAAAATATTACATATGCATTTATCTTAAAAATATGGTCACATTCAATAATTTCATGAATAAGGTCGTAATGTGGTCGTAATTGAATGCATTAAAATTTGATAAGATGTGAAGGCAACAAAAAAATGTTTTTGTGGAGCTGTGTAATAAATAAAGTGTTTGTTATTTTTTGCTTCAGTTCCAAAGCAAGTTTTAAAAGACCGATACGAATCAGAAGTTGAAAGAGATGAGACTGAAGAATTCAATGGAGATAACGAGGTGTATGACGATGAATTGAACTATAAAGAATCTGAAGCAATTCCGAAGGTGTATAGCAACAGTACTGTTACTGCTGTTAGGTCAAATGGTACAAATGCTTCAGCAACTAACGCCACTTCGAACTTTAGTAATGGCAATATATCATTTCATCTTGAAATTCCAGACAGCGCCAGTATCAATCCGGTTATGACACACAGTGCCGACTTAAGTCTGGAAGGTAATTCATTAGTATATACAGTGTGTACATTTTCTATACATGTATTTGTAAATAAGCGAATGCGTTTTTACTATGTATATATATTAATCACAAACGATTTGTCTTTATTTATCGGCGTATAGATAACCAGGAACGACTGTATTTATATCTTCTAATCGCCGGTTTAATCGGTGTAATTATTTGCATAATTATTGTGTCTGTTCATGTTTGGATGCAAAAAAGTCAAGCTCTCAGTTCGGAGACTCAGATGGCATCCATAGATGGTTCACGTAACCCATGCGCTGATACTACCATTCCTAATGGTTTTAATGACACTATATCGGAGATTGACGCCGAGATCGATATGCCAACTACAATTTCTGTACCGAGTGTTTCGAAAAATGAGGTGAGTTTTTAAAAATTGCAGTCTGGTCACAAATGTGCCTGTTTTCAGAGACATAGAGAGAAAAACGGGGCCTGGATATGATTTTATTGAATTGCTGGAAAAATAAACAAAACATCATTACGGAGCACCAGCCCCGCCCTGAGAACACCGGCCCCGGGAGGAATTTTCCCATATCTCCTATCCTCTCTCTTTCACTGCCTGTATTGAAGTATAATAATGAAATCACTTTCATTCCAACTCATTATTCTAATCAAAATCTTACTTGAACGTGATATTCTTTATGTTTTTGTTCAGAATTATATTTCCTATGGATCCAATGGGGGTTTATACAATGGTCTTGGATCATCCAGTAGATCGCAGAATTCATCGACTCTTGTATTACAAGGTGGAGCAAGTATTCCTCCCACTGGTATCATGGGCACATCTGCTCCCTCAACAATAATCACGAATCCTGGCGTATGCGGAGTAAGACAATCTCCCGATATCATCGGTATTACATCAAAAGCTCACTTAGCGGTGCCTCCTAGTGGCGCCATTGGCTATCAAACGGGTGTTGGTAGCATATTGCCACCAACAATTGTAATTGCTAGCAATGGAAGTAGTATCAGTAATTCGCTTAGTTGTGGTAAGTTTTATTATGTATACATACTCCTAGTATACTAAAAATAATTATATGAATCTAGTTATTTAAAGCACCTACATATTGCCATAAAATCTTTAGTTTATTTAAAAATATACTAGTTAATCTTGTAGTTATCCTCTTTACTAACGTTCTGAAATTTTGTTGAAGTGGAGGTCTGTTATTGTTAGACGTACATATCTATTTTTGTGTATTTTTTCATTAACAATTTTTGCACAGCGCAGTTGAAATGAAGGCGAACGATTTGAAATGATTTARTTTTATATTTCATTTGTCGTGGGAAAGTGTCCTTTACTAGCTCAGTTGTGTATTAAATTCAAATTGTTAGCACAATTTTTTATACTCTTGCAACCTGTTGCTACATAATATAATAGTTATGTTCACCCAACGGTTGTCGTATCACCGTATCACCTAAAACTAAGCGAGATATATATACTATAGAAATAATCAGGATGAAAAAAAAGTTGAAATTTGGATGACTTTCTGTCTGTCCGTCCATCCGTCCGCGCAAGCAGCAACTTGAGTAAAAATTGAGATATCTTGATGAAACTAGTTATGAGGGTTCCTCAATACAAAGAAAATTACGAGTTCGTAGATTTGCGTAAATTGAATTGGACTACTGCCACGCCCACAAAGCACCATCAACGGAAACCCTAATAAAGTGCCTTAACTAAACACTAAGTTAAGATATATAACCCTAATTTCGCACAGGACATCGCAGTAGCAATGGATACCTGTGGGCAAAAGTTTTGAAAATGCTTTCCTTACAATGGTAATTCTGTGTATCAAATAGGGTTGAATCGGGTCGATACTTACCTGACCCCCAATTTCCTTATAACGATTTTCGAACTTCCAGGTGACTTCGTGCTGGATATATCGGTTTGAGTTATCTGAATGAAAATTACTGAAAATGTTTTACTCAGTATATAGTTACTATTGGGCGAAAACTTGTCCTAACCCCCATATAACTTTTACAGGATTTTGGAACATCCGGCTGACCTTGCTACATATGATTAGTCATTGTATGTGAGCTACTTTAATGAAACCCAGGGTACATTTTTTAATATGTGGCATGATGATGTGGTCATACCATCCTAACTTCCCATATATTACGTATAACGTTTTTCGTTTTTCTAACAAATCTTATGCCGAATTTGTCCGTTAGTGTATGAGTTATATAGAGTTTATGTATATAAAAAATTGCTTAGATTCTCGATCCCTTTCTTACTTGCTTTTATGAATTTTATATTTACTAAATTTTTCCATAGGTCCAATTACCTCAATTGGACAGTACACAACTGCACCCACGATACGTGCGAGCTACATTATTAATGCTGAGGGAATGTTAAAGCGACCTCCGAATCTCCAAACGCCGCCAATGATAAGTTCCACAACCAACAGTCAGTATTCGACAACATCCACATTACGTCGAACCACTGATCCTTCCGCAATGCAACAACAGTTATCTTACGATGGCACAGCTCCACGGACATTATCGACTGGTGTTCCAGTGAACTCCCAATTCTATTATGGATGACAAAATTCAGAGGAATGTGATGGAATGAAAGCTATTTTATTCGATACCATTCAACATAAAGCCGAGGCAATTGCCACACTTACTGCCCATCTTTCATACAATACATCAAAAGAGCAACAACATCAAACAATTGAGAGTCACAATATAAATGACAATCCTAACTCAAACTACGAGGACACAACCGTGATGAAGAGTCAGGACACTGCACCATCAGACCCCAAAGCTCAGATAGCTGTCAATAACACGGAGTCGGAGAGATCTTTTTGCTTTTGAACGTAGTTCATTTGACAGAAGACACCGAACTGTAACATGTAAATTTAGAAATAATTTGTATATTAATATATTGTATGTATATATTTGTATCACCCATAGACATATAGTAAATGTGATGAATACCTAAATAAATTAGTGATAAGAATTATGAGAGTATACGTATACATACATGTGTGCATTCTTATAATTGTGTAGTCATAGATTTGTAAGATTTGGATTTCTAAAAAATCATCTAGCGATATTTCAGTTGCTAAGTACATTTTTAAACCCATTCATTACTTCCAAACCATAGTTTACAGGAGGTGAAAAATGCCTTCATACATATATACTCCTAAGAAAATTTTGCGAAAATGGACATAATGATTCATATTTCCTTAAACAATTCTCATCAGCAATGTTGATGGTTGAATGATGATAATGTAAATTAGTACTTGGCTGTACAAAAGTAATATTAACAATGACTTTTCCAAAAAAAATTGTATTTGAAAACTGAAAAGTTTTCAAGAATATATGTATATATATACAATATAATAATTCATTTTTTTTATTGGTTTGAAAATATTAGAAAGGTGAAGGCATTGACCTAAGATTATTTACTATATATGATCTCTTCATTTACTTTTTTCAGCCAAAATCTACTCAATTGATAATGGAAACCATTTCGACAATTGTTGATATGGGAAGCAATTTACATACTTGATAATTTTAAGTAGGCTAATGGTTGTGATAAACGTTATCAATACACGGAAAATTGGTGAATTAAAATTGCTTACAGTTACACTTGATATAGTATTCGAATTAAAATTTTTTATTGTACCAAACATAGACTAACTTAATGTCAAGAATTATAAGTTGCCTAAACTAGTACAACTAATTCTTCTAAGATTGTTTAGTAGAATCCGAATAGGAAAATTTTCTTTTATCACAAATTATCTTTTATCGTATTATAGGTCCAATAAAAATAAACCAATTATTTTTGCATAGAATTGAAGATTTTATTTATCATCGTTAGAATGTTCCGAAATTAGGGCAATTATGCAACGTTTTGTTCGATGACTAGTTGCAATTTCGAAGGTAATTTCATAATGCCACTATCGTGGAAACCTTTTTAGACGAATTTTTCACACAAAAATTTAATAATTTGGTGTCAATTCTTCTATGGAATCCTCACATTATTGAATCTTTTTGTATCCAACCTTAATTAAATGTTTCAAACCGTATATTTGTGTAGTGTTTAGTTTYTATGCTATCAAAACAGTGCTCACCTGACTCTCTGAGTCGGCGATTTTCAATATTTTGTCGATATTTTGAACAATTRGGTCTTTGGCATAAAAATCTTCGGAACGGAATGGACGAAACCAAGATTGCGGATTGCGAATAATTGGCTATTACAGTATTAGAACCACAAACGCTTCACATTTTCAGCCCTTTAGCCTGCTTTCCTTTTTTTTTTGTCGAATTCTTTTCTTTCTAATAGCGTAACTCGATCAGACTTGTATTGGTAAAATTAGGAATTTCAATAGATTTTATATTATCATAATTATCAAAATATCTTGTACTTATTCTAACTTCATTCAACGAGGCAATGTCAACTAATTTGTATGGCAGTTCTTTAAAAGAAAAGAAAAAATTTTAGAATTCATAACACGTACTTAATATGGTTTAACCTTTGACGCGTATAGTATAATATACCATATATTTACCCGACTCAATAATTTTAATATTTTTTACACGAAGTGCCTTTCTTAATACACACATTTAATATAATTCCAAATTTCCTTAAAGTTGTATAAAGAGTGCATGCATGAATAAATAAATCTTAAATTTGATATAGACAATTAATTATATGTGCGTAAGGATGAGAGATATTCAATAATACTGTATGTAAATATTTAGTATTGCATGATGTATGTACATTTGTGTTAAGCAGTATATAAAATGTCTGTAAGTGCATAGTAAGTAAATTAAAATATAATAAAGAAATATGAAGTGATACTAATAATAACGCTGGAGGAATTAATTGGATCCTAAAAACCAAGATTTCCCAATTCTAGTTTTTTTGTTCAAAACTTYAAAGCATTTTTTCCACAGCTCGAAAGTCAATATCATAAGTTCAAAACAACTGCACCGATTCTTTTAACATTTTTACCAATATTTCTGTATATTTATTGAATTATCATACTTTAAATTTTTTTAAATAATTTTTATTATATTTTAATTATCCGACTATTTCGAAAAAAGCGAAAACGAGTTTTGTCCTTCAAATAGATCCACAGAAATGAAAAGTTGGATTTCAAAAACTCCTTTTTTAAACTGCTATTGCCATATTTTTGATATTATTTCGTRGAAATTATATTTCTCATTATTCGAATACCATACTTTGATATACCACTGGTATTAAAAAGAGATTTTAATTGTGTCCACACAAAAAAAATCACAAAAACATGTGTATTTTGCACGAATTAACCCTATTAAATTCACGTGGAGCTGGCAGCACCTTAAGATATTGAAATCATATTCTCATAGTTTAATCTATAGATAAAAAAGAAGGGTTAATTAGTTAATAAATAGCAATACCTATGTATATAACATATGGACATATATGTACATATATAATTATATATAATATATATAATTAAAGCTATATATATTTGCTGAAAATTATACATATAAAAAAATCAGTTAAGTTTGTGTTAGGCTTTAATATAGTATTATGAAATGTGTTTGTAAATATTTATGTACACAGTATATAAATAATATAAAAATAGAAAATAAATTTCTTTAATTTTAATATAGCAACAGACATTTTTTTCAATGTAACCTGGGTGAGTATGTAATATATATGCATATTACTGATTATTTGATTCATTCGGCTCATTTTCCAGTGGATATCCATAAAATCAATTCAATTTTAGTACTATACTTAGTGCACTTAGTACTATACTTAGTAGTACTTAATATTTTTACAGAAGTTCTCAAAAAATTTCAAGTTTGAAAATACTTCAGCCGAACTTTTATTTTACTGTGTTGATATCGATAATACCGAATTTAAAAACTTCAACCAAAATGCAATTGGGTTGAAAACTATAATAAGGGCCTAAAACACACAATACTCATACAAATTTACCCATGTGATATAAATTATAAACTTTAATATAATTGTGTCATTCAAATTGTTTAAAATTTTTTTTTTTTTTTTGATCTTCTCATTTAATAAAATAATTCTGAGGCGGGATTTGGTTCGGGCTTGCAATATTTTCCCATTGCGTGATAGTTTTGTTCGCCTAACTGTTGTTTGTACCACCTAAAATTAGTCGAATTAGTTATAGCATTATACACATATACCTACTATACATAAATGATCAGGTTGGAGAGACGGGTTCAAATCCGTCTTTCAGTGCAAGCTGTAACTTGAGTAAAAATTGAGATATCTTTATGAAGCTTGGTACACATTTATCTAGATATCGTAAGACGGTTAGTATTGCAGATAATCGGACCACAGCTCTGCCCACAAAACTCCATTAAACAAAGACCTATAAAATGCCATAACTAAGCATTAAATTAAGATATAGAACTGTAATTTGACACAGAAGGTCGCAGTAGAAAGGAAAACCTGTGGAAAAACATCTAAAATGTTTAAATTACACATTCAACAGTACTAGTATGAGGCAAATCTGGGGCGAAGTGGAGAAAAATAAAGTGTGAAAGAAATAAATTTAATAAATTCAATCATTTTAAATATTTACAATAATTAAATTAAAAAACTTGTTTATACAGGGAAATGCTTTTCACGGAGATCGCCTGGAAGTTTAAGTACGGTGAGATAATTGAGTGGAGAGGCTGTTGCAAAAGCTAAAAATTTCTCCTGAGAACGTAAATATATCATATATATATGTTCTCTGCCAACACCTACGAATAAGCCCCCACTTGTACCTAATTATAGACAATTACAATACGAAACTGATAAAGAAGAATTAGGTCTGAAAAATACTGCATTTTAAAGTAAAACAAAACGCCTAATAAAAAGCGTAAAGCCGAAGCATCACCAGAAGTGATTATAAAAGAAAACCAAACCAAACCGAAAACAGTGAAAACTACACAGCTAAAAATGAAAAACCGAAGTATGAACCGATAATTTAAAATATCTCTAACTATAAAGAACTACATAAACCTAATCAAAGATAATACCAAAAAGAAATAATTTGTACTAAAACTATTATATAACGACATTCATAAAGTAAGCGTTACATCAAGTGATGACTGCAGATCGGTGACAAAAATGTTGCCTGCGTTGGGAGCTTCATGGTACATATTGAAGACAAACAAAAGCGCACAATAAAGGTTATGATTAAAAATCTACATCATTCGTGTAGCATTAGTGATATTCAGGGGCGTTGTTGAATCTGATAGTTGTTGGAATCAGAATTGAAACCGATCAAAAAAAGTTGTAGGTGTCATGAATTTGTATCGGTTTTGGGTGCCATGGAAACCAATTTCATCGGTTTTGCTATCAGAAACAAAGCAAGAAGATAATCGCTCACAGATTTGAAATATAGGTTAAGAAATCAAATATTTTAATATTTAAATTTATTTTTATTTCTATAGGGGAAAGCATAGGTAAAACACACGAAATGTGTTAATTATTGAGTTAAAAAAAATGCGGATATTTAAAAAATTCGAAAATTCTAGGATTTGTAGTTATATATTTAACCAACATCCTCACATTTTTTTATACGAAATCTTTTTAATTTGCCTTTGAAAAGCAATTGCCAGATACTTATCGCATGTGCATATGCCAGACGGCGTTCAGGAYGCAGGTCGCGATTTTTATCGGAATAAAAAATTCAAAGAGATTCATATTTTTTAATAATTTATGTTCAGGTTGAACTGGGAAAATATCAAAAAAAAGTGTAAAATCTAAAAAATTTTAAAAATTGAAAAAGGGTGGTTTTTGTCTCAAAAAAATTTTGCTGCAAACATATATATGTATTTCCAAAATTTTAATTTTCGTAGTATATTTCAGCGGAGGATGGAGTCATGTGTCGAAGTTCACGCAACTGAGGAAAGTTCTCTGATCGCCATTCACTTGGGAGTGGCCAGAAACGATTCTTTTACATATGACCCAAGCAGCTCACGACTTCCGGTCTTTAACCAAGTATCCTCTGGGTAGCCTAAGAACATCCGTTTGAAGGCGAGCTAAAGTGAGAAGACGAAACATCTCCTCCGCAGGATTGTGCGCTGGTTTTGGGGCCCGCCACGTAAAAAAATACCCCCAAAAAAATTAGCAATCAGCCTCGGATGAGAAACCCCCCTTTTAATTAGGAATATGGCAAACGAAATAAGGACTACGAATTGAGGGCTTGCACTTGGAATGTCCGGTCCCTTAATTGGGAACGTGCCGCTGCCCAACTGGTTGATGTCCTCGTAAAAATAAAGGCTTACATCACCGCCGTCCAAGAAATGCGATGGACGGGACAAGGACAGAAACGAGAATGGCCTTGTGGCATTAACTACAGTGGCCATATAAAGGAGCGCAAGTTTGGTGTGGGATTCGTGGCGGGAGAGAGACTCCGTCGCCGAGTACTATCATTCACTCCGTTGAATGAACGTCTAGCCACAATCCGCATCAAAGCGAGGTTCTGCAACATATCGCTGATTGGTGCCCATGAACACGCCCCAACGGAAGAGAAGGACGATGTGACCAAAGATGCCTTTTATGAGTGCTTGGAGCGCACTTATGAGAGCTGCCCCCGCCACGATGTCAAAATTGTGCTTGGCGACTTTAACGCCAGGATGGGCAAAGAAGGTATCTTTGACACTACGCTCGGTAAATTCAGCCTCCACGAGGAAACATCCCCAAATGGGTTGAGGCTGATCGACTTCGCCGGGGCCCGAAATATGGTTTTCTTTCGTACTAGATTCCAGCATAAGAAGATAAATCGAGAGACCTGGCTGCCTCCGCATCGAAAAACCACCAACCAGATCGACCATGTTGTGATAGACGGAAGACAMGTCTCCAGTGTTTTAGATGTGCGTGCGCTCCGAGGTCCTAACATCAACTCGAACCACTATCTTATTGCAGCTAAGATTCGCACGCGCCTCTGTGCAGTAAGAAACGCACGCCATCAAACACAAGGAAGGTTCGACTTCGAGAAGCTGCAATCACAATAGACATCCGAACAAGAGAGGAATGGTATAGATACCTAGAGTTGMAGAGGGAACGAGATGCATTGGCAGACAAAAATATGTAATTGCAGATAGCGGTAATGCTCGAAAATTCTGCGAAAATATGCGGCGATTAACAGAAGATTTCAAGACCGGAGCATACTCTTGTAGAACTCCCAGAGGTGATCTAGTCACCGATGCCCAGAGCATACTTAAATTATGGAGGGAACACTTCTCCAGCCTGCTGAATGGCAGTGAACACACAACGCCAGGAGAAGGCGAACCCAATTCCCCAATCGATGACGATGAAGCAGACGTTCCATTGCCCGACCAGGAAGAAGTACGAATAGCAATTACCCGCCTGAAGAACAACAAAGCGGCGGGCGCCGATGAATTGCCGGCCGAGCTATTCAAACACGGCGGCGAAGAACTAATAAGGAGCATRMATCAGCTTCTTTGTGAAATATGATCGGACGAAAGCATGCCCAACGATTGGAATTTAAGTGTGCTATGCCCAATCCTCAAAAAAAGAGACCCCACAATCTGCGCCAACTACCGTGGGATA
>NW_017537070.1:114548-121713 GCF_001853355.1 Bactrocera latifrons
AATGTCAGCCTAGAAATCCAACCCAGGATAACTCCTGCCAACAGGCAATTGAGAAGCAAAGTCCTCTCTCGACAAACAAAAAGCAAATTCTATAAGTCACTCATAATTCCCGTCCTGTTATATGGAGCAGAGGCTTGGACGATGTCAACAACGGAGGAGTCGACGTTACGAGTTCTCGAGAGAAAAGTTCTGCGAAAGATTTATGGTCCCTTGCGCGTTGGCGCGAATGCGGCGAATATCGCATTCGATGGAACAATGAGCTGTACGAGATATACGACGAAATTGACATAGTTCAGCGAATTAAAAGACAGCGGCTACGTTGGCTAGGTCATGTTGTCCGGATGGACGAAAACACGAAACGACTGGCGCGCGGTTGTTAACTCGGCTCTTCGGTATTTCAGCGCTTAAATCAGCTTCTTTCTTTCAATGTATGGGAAAAAATCCTAAGAATACTTCTTTGACTTCTACTTTTCTATTATTAATTTTTAAATAACGAATTACTTCAGACATTTGATCGACATATGGAACGTCAGGTGTGCTATCAAACATGATTCCGAAATATGTGTCCGATTTAAATTCGTTGACAATCTGACATTTTACGTGATTAGCTAAAAAATTTATGAACTCATTTTGTACTTCTGGCGATAAATATGTTACTTTAGGTGATTTTTCCTGCTCCAAATATAATATATGTTCTTTGACTACAGCATCATACTTTGACAGCAGTTTTACTAGTTCTAAGAAATTACCTTTATTGGAAGACCCTTGGGTTTCATCATGTCCACGAAATGCTTGGTTTTGTTTAGCCAAAAACAAAGTTATATCAAATAATCTAGATAAAAGATTTTTCCATTTCTGTTCTTTCTTATTTATTAATTGCAAGGTTGCATCATCTATTGTGGTTTAATTTCATTTCCAATGTTTTCCACTTTTCGAAATTTTCTAATGTTCGCATGAAGTTTCATGGTCCAATACTTTAGGATTTAGTTTCCACCACTTCTGAAATCCAGCTGTACTGACAGCAAATAAACGCCAGCAAAAACAGTACAGGTTATTTGATATAGGAGAAAATACTATCCACGATCGTAGAATTCTTTCACCATTACGCATCCCTTTATAAAACCATTCCTGTGAAAGATGACGAGAATCACCTTTAATCTTTGAACCATGACGAGATACAGCAGAAAATGGCCCTTCTTTGTTCTGGAAATGTTCACTTTTTTACTATGTCAATGCGAACATTATTGGGAACCGATAAGCTCCAATATGAAACATCTCTCAAGTAATCAACGTATCAAACGACACCGATGACGTATGTCTCTAAGCTGTATTTCATTTTTACTATCCGCTGTTAGTAATTTTTACTATACAATAATATAAATTTTCGTAGAAGAGATTTTGAATATTTGTTACACAAAATACTAATAATTGTAATGATATTCTATTGTATTATTATTTAAAATGTAGATAACACAATTTGCTATACAGTTACGGAACTAGCTTTGTGGAATATATTTTTATATAAATTATCATTCCTGCATCTGGGTGTAAATATGTATTTAAGGAGGTATGACTAGAAAATAATAGCAAAAATACTTTACTTACCTTGTTTATTTTCTTCAAGAATCGACTATTAACTCGGTTTTATACAACCATTGTTGCTTTTAATATCTAATAATTA
Organism: Bactrocera latifrons; assembly: GCF_001853355.1. Taxonomy (NCBI): domain Eukaryota; kingdom Metazoa; phylum Arthropoda; class Insecta; order Diptera; family Tephritidae; genus Bactrocera; species Bactrocera latifrons. Next base: position 116,230 of record NW_017537070.1, read on the forward strand.
ACAAACACTTTGATTAAATTTTCACACGTTCACGTAAAGGAATATTGAAACAAATGCGGTCGGGAACAAAAGAAATTGCCCAATCCACAATACGAGTGACGAGCTCTATATCAAGGGAGTCCCCTGACTAGCGTTGGTTGTGCGTGAACGGGGTATTAAATTTTGGGGGAATCCCTGATCGATTGACAGTGTGCACATTGTTTTGTTTTTATATATCAATTTATTATGCTCGTGGTACGATATTCCAGTTACCTAGATCATTTGATTAGTGGCGGTTATGCTCTCTGCCACAGATTTACGATTTTTTATAGGTAGAACTGATTGTCATAGTGGGGCCGCCCCTGCCACCCTCCCCTAGCTACGCCACTACTCCGAGTGACTTCTTTTTATTCCCGTACGGACTAAATAAACTAAGAAATCAACGAAGTTATGATTAAGGTATAATGGCTAAAGTGCATAAGAAATGTATATATCTCTGTTATAAATATAGTATATAAGTATATGAAAAACAATAAAGCGATTTTCGATGATTAATTTTTATTTTTGTTCTCTAATCCCGAGATATAAATGACAACTTTCGTACTTATGCAAGAGTACGAGAAACAAAAGCTTCCACCATCTTCAAGTTGGAACGTGAATGAAACAGTGTAAGGTTGATGCAATAGCATCTATAGAGCGAGGATGTTGTTGTTGTTGTTGCAGAATTCTGCCGAGTTAACAGTCATTGGCCGGATAAAAATCCGGGTCCGTTCCGGTTTTCGTAGACTCGACTGTCGTGGAAACGGACTGAGCGAGGATCATTGGTAACGGTTATAAGCTGAATGAGTGCAGGGACTGCTTGTACCACTGAAAAATTAAAACTTCAAATTATGAAAATTCTTTTCCAGGATCATATTTGGTATGTCATTTGAACGAATGGTCACACGCCAGTAAAAGGAGTCACAATAATTTCTCTTCCACCACAATCCAAAAATTCCAATCTTGAAACAAAACGTTAATGAGACCATTTAATACATACAACAGTGAGGAAATACAAGGCTACAGAGAGGAAAGTTACACATTTTGACATTACTGAGTTCTTTTTTTTTTCAAATACCAATGTTTAAGTTTGGCAAATAGCTGTAAAAGGTTTTAAATGCACCTACATAAATCCTTTCGATAGATTTATGGAATTTATAGATTTCGAAACAATATGCTTCCCACCACTGAAAGCTATTTATTTCCATCAGGTAYTAGTTCAAGAAGCAAATATCTCACGTTCCGAAGATAAGAAAACAATTCACAAAATCTACTGCTAACTACATCACAAGAATTCTATTTAAGTTAAAAGTAAAAGGACGACTTAAAGCAAAGAAAATTATACGAGTTTTCAAATTGAATCTGCTGATTCAGGAGAATCTCTTAACTTAGTAGACTAATCTCGCTTTCCCTACTATTAATTCGGTTGGAACTTATACCCGAACTCAAAATTTCCGAATTATCCTTAAAAAGTCGACCAAGTTGATCTTTTTGATCGAAGTGTGAACAACGTCGATTTTTATTTAAAAAAAAAAGTCGTAATTATATTAAAATGTCAGTGATGTTGTCTAATGAACTCAATTTTATTTTATGTAATATTACCAAACAAATTTAAACCAAAGGGTGCAAGTTTTTAACGCATTTCTTGTAAATGCTGCTTCTTATGGCATCATTTATGTTGGTATGGAACGACGAAATTCTGCAAACGAGAAATGTAGAATGTTCTAACATAGGCAGGCGAAACACATATCAAATCACGAAAATTTTCTTTTTTTCGTTGTAAATAAAAGTAGGAAAAGCAGTGGTAATTCTAGACCAATAACTTAACGATTATACCGCGAATTTCCACTTCCAAATTTTTTTGCCATTTTATGTAAACATTTTTAATATATTTTTTTAACTTATTTTAGATGTGATATTATACATCACACAAACACAAATAATATGACGCTTCTTAATTTCAACCCAAAAATCATCCGAATTTTGATTTTTTTTTTTGCCGATCTTATCATTTCAAAGTTTCTCAATAGGGATACGACCGAGACTTTGGCAGGCCACATTTTCGATAGATAACGAATCCTTCACTGCCCTAGTTGCATGTTTTGGTTTATTATTATGCATGAATATCCAAATTACAGGCATTGATTTAAATGAGGATGAATACATTGTGTGTCTTAGGATGTTTAAATAGGAATACTGATCTTTTTTACCAACAATTCCGACCAACGGTCTCAGTCCATACCACATTACCTCCACCAATTTTTACAACTTTGCAAGTGGACTTACATGGAGGAGCCTTGAGGATTCTATTTTTAATTTTTGTCCATATTAATAATATTTTCAATATTAATTACTTTCTTGCACAACTTTCGATTTTCCAATAAGAAAGCATCTACTTGTATAATGTCCAAGAAGTGTGTTATTTCTCTAAGCAACTGTAATATGCAACTTATCAAAAAAATTTACTTCAAATATTTGCATCAATAAGTGTGCTAATTCTCTATTATATTTATTTAGAATAATTTCGGAACCGAATATCTATTCCCTGAGTAACCCTTATTTTATTTAAATATAAAAATAATTCGTTTTGAAGCTTACAAGTTTTTATATATTTCCCGTAAGCAGTATAAGTAACTAGTGATTTGAACTTAAACATAACCAAGCATATTAGTGAGAGCTTTCCATTTCTATTGGCAACAATCGAAGTCAAGGTCATATATTTCTTTGCTACTCGGACACCAACAAGAAAGATCATTAATAACCAGCTAATTAACATGCGTTCATATTATTAAATATACGAATACATGTACCTGGCAGTAAACAATCGCTTTAGCTTTGGTTATACATACATATGTATGTATGGTCATGCAATTATAATATACATTCACATAAACCCATATAAATCCACTCGTTTGTATGTGCTTACATTATAAAGCTATTTTAGTATTTCAGATACGAATAAAAAACTTGTTTCATCTGCGGTATCTGGTTTCTTGAACTAGCCTTTGGGCTACCTCCGCGAACAAAGCCGTAGTTAATAGAAGACCAGTAATTTCTGTTAACTTGTTTATCGCCACAAACACCGTTTAATAGGCAGACTTATTCATACATTATCATTATATTGGTCTATGAATAAGAAATGTCCTGCCTTTGCGTCAAAATCTTAAAGTTATAATTTTTTACTGAACTTATGAGCAAATAAGTATTTCAAAATGCTGAAATTCTTATTACGTAAAAGGCCCGCATATTACCTTTATAATATACTTTATAAATAAATCGCTAATACATACAACACAATATAGTAGACAAAAGCGTAAATCTAAGATTATATAGTTATGAAAAGTAAGAGACAGGGAAGGCGAGAGCAAGACAACTCAACAACTCAAGCGAACCCTGTTATCTTATTTTTGGTGTGTCAATAACTATAATGAAAATGCGGTACTTCTTTTTTAAGTATGTATAAATAGCTTKATATACGAAGTATGTTTTTCAAACCATCCCGGTATTCAAGGTTCAGTCTCTCATCCGTAGAAATTGTATGATAAGTTTAAAAATTTATTGTAAATAACAACGCGCTATATTTTATAAATACGCAAATAGATGCATAATACAATCTTTCACATCACTTGATGATGCCTTAGTTATCCCAGGCCATGAATTTACTTTATCCCCTATTTATGTGAGAATATGAATAAATAATCTTTTCGGATTGTTACTAGTTACTCTTGCTGGACTATGTTAGGTACTATTTTCAATTTCGGGTATTCTACTAACCTGACGGACCAGTGGCCATAATTAAATCGAAGTGAACAAACTTATGTAGACATAAAGYCATGCATGCATATGTATGTATGTATTCATCTTATAAGATATCGAATATGCTAAATCAGAAATGTAAAGTGCCAATAAAAAAAGAAAAAATAGTTAACTTCGAATGCACCGAAGGTATAATACCTTTTACAAAAGATTCCTTACAAGAGTAATTTATATAATAAATATGTACACATTGTACTGCCTCTGATGTTTGATTTGGGTGATACAAACATCATGGCCAACTTAATATATCTTACTCAGGGTATAAATATCAAGTGACTTAATATTAATATATGGAATTAATAGTGCATTAGACGCTATTAAACTTATCAATTTAAAAATCATTTAGATATATCAATCTCAACCTTTCTTGACCTATAAAAGTGGGATGCAATTCTTTGCAAGATATGAGTTGAAATCAAGAGAGTTTTGAGTTGTGTTTCCTAAATAGCTGGTTGATTGATTTACTACGCCGACGCTATGGCTAGATGTTATTTCTGACAGAACAATAGAATACTTGTTTGTATCCAATCAAAATCATGTAGATCGAAAATTAATAAATTGTTAGTAAAAAACGAATACTTGTTAATTACTTTTCCAGGTTAAAGAGAAAACACTGTCTCATCTCATGCTTAACGGATAATAAAATTAGCGTTACACTGGGATCGCAGTTTTGAAGCAAATACGATATGGATTTCTATAAAAGTTATTCTGCAAARAAGCGAATTTTCCATAAAATTTCATAAACGGTCATATACCATAACGAGAACTTATTCTTCTTAATTGGCGTAGTCACCGCTTATGCGAATATAGCCGAGTTAACAACCGCGCGTCAGTCGTTTCTTCTTTTCGCTACGTGGCGCCAATTATATATTAAAATTGAAGCCAGGTCCTTCTCCACTTGGTCCTTCGAAGTAAAGTGGAGGTCCACCTCTTCCTCTGCTTCCCCCGGCGGGTACTGCGTCGAATACTTTCAGAGCTGAAGTGTTTTCTTCCAATTGTCGTATATCTCGTACAGCTCATCGTTCCATCGAATGTGATATTCGCTGTGGCCAACGCGCAAAGGACCATAAATCTTTCGCAGAACTTTTCTCTCGAAAACTCGTAACGTCGTTTCATCAGTTGTTGTCATCGTCCAAGCCTCTGACGTGAGTGCCAAGTCGCGAGTGCGACGACTGTTTGTTTGATGACAGGAGATATTTCGTCTTGCCCTCGTTCACTGTCAGACGCATTTGTGTTGCTTCCTTGTCTAGTCTGGAGAAAGCAGAACTAACGGCGCGGGTGTTGAGGCCAATGATATCAATATCATCGGCATACGCCAGCAGCTGTGCACTCTTATAGAAGATGATACCTTCTCTATTTAGTTCTGCAGCTCGAACTATTTTCTCCAAAAGCAGGTTGAAAAAGTCGCACGATAAGGAATCGCCTTGTCTAAAACCTCGTTGGGTATCGACCGGCTCGGAGAGGTCCTTCCCGATTCTGACGGAGCTTTTGGTGCTGCTCAACGTCAGCCTATACAGCCGTATAAGTTTTGCAGGGATACCAAATTCCGACATCGGACATCGCGGCGTAAAGGCAGCTCCTTTTCGTGCTGTCGAAAGCAGCTTTGAAATCGACGAAGAGGTGGTGAGTGTCGATTCTCCTTTCACGGGT
>NW_017537070.1:121828-141755 GCF_001853355.1 Bactrocera latifrons
CTCGATAGAACCTTATATGCTATATTGAGGAGGCTTATCCCCCGATAGTTGGCGCAGATTGTGGGGTCTCCTTTTTTGAGGATTGGGCATAGCACACTTAAATTCCAATCGTTGGGCATGCTTTCGTTCGATCATATTTTACAAAGAAGCTGATGCATGCTCCTTATCAGTTCTTCGCCACCGTGTTTGAATAGCTCGGCCGGCAATTCATCGGCCCCCGCCGATTTGTTGTTCTTCAGGCGGGTAATTGCTATTCGTACTTCTTCCTGGTCGGGCAATGGAACGTCTGCTTCATCGTCATCGATTGGGGAATTGGGTTCGCCTTCTCCTGGCGTTGTGTGTTCATTGCCATGCAGCAGGCTGGAGAAGTGTTCCCGGCATAATTTAAGTATGCTCTGGGCATCGGTGACTAGATCACCTTTGAGGGTTCTACAAGAGTATGCTCCGGTCTTGAAAGCTTCTATAAACCGCCGCATTTTTTTGTAGAATTTTCGAGCATTACTCCTGTTGGTCTTAACAAGCTCTTCGTACTGACGCATTTCGGCCTCTTTCTTTTTCTGTCTGCAAATGCGTTTCGCTTCCCTCTTCAACTCTCGGTATCTATCACATCCACCCACGTTAAAGTCACCAAGCACGATTTCGACATCGTGGCGGAGGCAACTCTCATAGGCGCGCTCATAGAAAGCATCATTGGTCAAATCGTCCTTCTCTTCCGTTGGGGCGTGGGCGTGGGCACAAATCAGCGATATGTTGAAGAACCTCGCTTTGATGCAGATTGCGGACACCGGAATCGGCGACGGAGTCTCTCTCCCACCACGAATCCCACACCAAAGTTGTGCTCCTTTATATGGCCACTGTAGTTAATGCCACAGGGCCCTTCTCGTTTCTGTCCTTGTCCCGTCTATCGCATTTCTTGGACGGCGGTGATGTCAGCCTTTATTTTAACGAGGACATCAACCAGCTGGGCAGCGACACCTTCCCAATTAAGGGACCGGATATTCCAGGTGCATGCCCTCAATTCGTAGTCCTTATTTCGTTTGCCATGGTCATCATCAAAAGTGGGGTCCCTCATCCGATGCTGTTGTTGCGTTGTCATTGGGATGGTTTTTTTTACGTGGCGGGTCCCAAACCCAGCGCACAACCCTATGCAGGGAATGTTTCGCCTTCTCACTTTAGCACGCCTTCAAACGGATGTTCTTAGACTACCCAGAGGATGCTTGGTCAAGGACCGGAAGTCGTGAGCTGCTTAAGTTATATGCAAAAGAATCGTTTATGGCCACTCCCAAGTGAATGACGATCAGAGAACTTTCCTCACTTGCGTGAACTTCTGTACATGACTTCATCCTCCATCATAACGAGAACTAGAACGATAAATATGTGGTATCATTCTTGTGAAAGAGAAAAGTACTCTGATAACAGCCTAGTATATTCTGAATTTTATTATTTGAAACTTACCGTACCTTTTACAAATCCTAAAATCAGAATGTGATCGTTTTTAATACTGGATTATCGCACAACAATTTTTATACTCTCGCAACAAAGTTGCTAAAGAGATTATTATAGTTTTGTTCATATAACGGTTGTTTGTAAGTCCTAAAACTAAAAGAGTCAGAAAAGGATTATATTTACCAAAGTGATCAGGGTGACGAGTAGAGTTGAAATCTGGATGTCTGTCTGTCCGTCCGTCTGTCCATCCGTCCGTGCAAGCTGTAACTTGAGTAAAACTTGAGATATCGTGATGAAACATCAGATGGAATTCAAAATAGCGTTATATTGGAAGAAGGCGTGGATGTGAACCGATATCACCCATATTTCTTACATGTCATCAGGGTGTCAAAAAACTATTATGTACCGAATTTCGTTGAAATCGTATGGTTTTTGGTCCATAAGTGGGCGACGCCACACCCATTTTCAATTTTTAAAAAAAGCCTGCGTGCAACTTCCTTCTGACATTTCTTCCGTAAAATTGAGTGTTTCTGTTTTTTGTTAGTCGGTTAACGCACTTTTAGTGATTTTCAACATAACCTTTGTATGTAAGGTGGGCGTGGTTATTATCCGATTTCTTCCATTTTTGAACTGTATATGGAAATGTCTGAATGAAACAACTCTGTGGAGTTTGGTTGACATTATAGTAGTTTCCAAGATATGTACAAAAAACTTAGTAGGGGGCGGGGCCACGCCCACTTTTCCAAAAAAATTATGTCCAAATATGCCCCTCCATAATGCGATCTTTTGTGCCAAATTTCCTTTTAATATCTTTATTTATGGCTTAGTTATGGCACTTTATAGGTTTTCGGTTTTCGCCATTTTGTGGACGTGGCAGTGGGCCGATTTTGCCCATCTTCGAACTTAACCTTCTTATGGAGCCGAGAAATACGTGTAGCAAGTTTCATCATGATATCTCAATTTTTACTCAAGTTACAGCTTGCACGGACGGACGGACAGACGGACAGACGGACAGACGGACGGACGGACAGACAGACATCCGGAGTTCAACTCTACTCGTCACCCTGATCACTTTGGTATATATAACCCTATATCTGACTCTTTTAGTTTTAGGACTTACAAACAACCGTTATGTGAACAAAACTATAATACCCTTTTTAGCAACTTTGTTGCGAGAGTATAAAAATGGACTTGTAACTTCTATTTCATTTCGGCATTGTCATTAAAATTGTTTTAATGAGTATTTGAAATAAAAATACAAAAAACATAAATTTAATATTTATAGAATTTAGATAATGATACGAAAAATTTTCAGTCTTCTTCGGTGTTCTCTTAAGTTTCCCACTCAGAATGAAATGTTGCAAATAGTTTTCGAATTGTAAATGTTTTATTGGAAAGTGTTTTTTGTATACATATGTACATACATAAGTATTGGTCCAGCATATATAATACAATGAAGAGTTTAATATTTTAAAAGAGATATAATTACCCTCTATCTTGGAACCAGTATTAACAGCAAACGCAATATTAGCCTCGAAATCCAACGCAGAATAACTCTTGCAGGTGCTACTTCGGACTAAGTAAGCAAGTGGATGTAAAGTCCTTCCGACGAACAAAAACCAAACTCTATAATACATAGTTGGTCATAACACCCTGTACAAGACATATTTCTTCGTTATTACAAATTCGATCAAAGACTTATGTATGTATGCTATATACTATATGTATATATGCACATACAACAACTCCATTAAAGATAAAAAAGCATCATGCCAACGGCAACAGCAGCAATAACAAATAAATACTGATAGTCGTAGCGGTAGAAATCAGCAGTAGGTGAGTATGTGGCTAAATGAGCACGATCGCTAACCCTACGTTCACTCCTCTAACGTTATGCTGCCCAGCACTGACGTCTGCTGTGGTAAAAGTATAAAAACGGAGAATAATGTTCGCGATACTTTTCCGTTTCAGCTCAGTCTGCACCCAACTGCGGAGTTGGCAAGTTAAGTTTCTTTAAGATAAAGTACAAATTTGTGACTCATTGCCGGCGAAGTGTGGTACATTTGGTCTGCATTAAACGCGTCAATACGATTTACGCTCGACCACGAATATTAAATAACGCGAAGGTGTGTAAAGAGCTGTTTGTAACTTGTTTTCATTCGGTTGGCTAATATTGTTATTCCTTTTTATTGTGTTTCTTCTGCATAATAAAGTATTCAAGTCAAGCTTGAATTAAAACACAAACCAAGATACCTTTATATGCAAAATTGTTAAAGACAAGAGTAAATTTGAAACTGTTAAGTTGTGGAACCTGTTGTACGTCGTAAGGGGCAATGTAAGTGATATTGCAACATTGAAAAGCAGCAGCATTTAGACATTTCGTAATTKTTTGCTAAACTTACAGTAGTCGAGGCAGTCGAAATTTTGCATGAACAATATTTTTACTTAAAATGCATTTGGATTTACGCCTGTATATATATATATATATACAGATATACGCCTGTATATATATGGAAATACCTCCATATTAATACCAAAAATTTATAGTCGACACTTTGATTATCCTAATATTMGATAAAATACAGTACATTTAAGCCGTTTGTTACATTTCTAAAACTGATTTTACATCATTACGCACCTTCGTCTAGGTAAATACTTACATACATACATATAAATATATTGTATATTGTATATGCACGCTTATGTGCATACATACATGAGTAGCCAAAAATTCGAAATTTACGTGATTTGAATTGCCATATAATTTACAAGTTCTCCAATATAAATTCGTAATTGTTAAATAAAAACCTATTATCACAACGTGGCTCATACAGATGCATGATCATCTATACTTACTATATACATATGTATATGTGTAGTCAATAACTAAAAACCTTGCATTTGCATTTTTAATTGTAGCCAAACCAATGTATCAGTTATCTTTTGTTACATATTGCTCTTTCTTGGTGCCCAATTACAAAATGCCCTCTAAGTATACTGCTTTTAATTTCCGGAAGCTTTATTCTAAAAAAATAAAATTGACAGTATATTCTTATTTATTTACTACCTGTCGCCCAATTACAATTATTTACCACGCTTTCATAGCTAATCATGTTGGCTAAATTAACATACATACCCATAGTACTTTTTATCATCCATATCGCTCCACTTAAAATGAGTAAACGTAAACTGTGTTTCTAATGTCATAAAAACGACGGCTATAGAGTTCAGAATTCTCTGTTTTTGTTGTATTTGTATGGTCCACGACTGCAATGAACAGTGCTAAAGTGAGAGTTGTGAACGCACTTTAGTAATAATGACGAAATTTAATTTTATTTCATTGTTAAGATCGAAATATTTGATGTTTGTTAATATTCCATTATATTAATAACGCCCACACAAAAACACTGCACAAATTATAGAATGTGATAATAAACAGAAACAACTGATATAATAATACAAACAAATAATATAATATTTATACAAAACAAATAAAATAAAATAAAATAAAAAAAAAATATTAACCACTCTGCCAATGTACACAGTAACACCATGTTCTAAATGTGGTGAACTCCTAAACTCCAACCAGTATTTACGCACTTGTGTACGCAGAGAGCATAAGTGTTAAAAATAAAAATATGAGTACGCAACGACAATTATTCAAATTTCAATTTCTAGAAATAGAAAGAAGTTTTACTTTTAGAACATATTTACAAATAGTTAAAAAATTCCCAGCAAAAACTATTACTCCTCTTTGATATCAAATTCATGTCTTCTGGCTTTTGCTACATCATTGTCATCATGATGTCAAGAAACGCCAGATTTTCTGTAAAATGTAAAATGTATATATGTTTTTTTTTTTTTTTTTTGTTTTTTTTAGGCCGTAAGGAGAGTTTAAAATGCCTTCGCACCACCTCATCCTTCGTGAGTGGTGTACCCACTAAAACACTCCCCCCTTCTATCATGGAATTTTTCCCTACCCCGGGACCGCTTTCGCATTACTTCAGGGCAAGGTTTCCAAGATGGACCCATTACAAGTCAAGGGATGCCTACGATTTTGTAGCCAGCGTCAAGCTATTTGGCTCGGCTTCTATTGGGAGTCCGCGTCCATGTCTCTTTTTTTTGTGCGTAGAACATGTTCCACGTACGAGGACATTATTTCCCAGTTTTCGCTGCTAGATATCATTTCTTCTAAAAGATTTTCCGCTCTTAGTTCTCCGAGCTTGTTTTCTACAGTTCTTCGGGCTTCTTTCCATCGGTGACACTTGAAAAAGGTATGGTTCGCATCGTCCAGTGGTTCGTCTCCGTAAATACATGCTGGGCTTTCTGCTTTTCCCATGTTGTATAGGTATTTTCGGAAATACCCGTGACCGGACAGCATCTGTGTTATGTAGTAATTTACCTCGCCGTGTTTTCTACTGTGCCACTTCTCTATATCTTTAATCAGCTTGGCGGTCCATCTTCCTTTGCTCTCCCTTATCCACCGATCTTGCCAGAGTTCAAGAGTTTGAATCCTCGCCTGTTGTCTTGTGGCCATGTGTATTTCTATTCCGTCTTTCTTCCATAGCCAAAGTTGTCTTCTCTCCTTTGCGAGGAGGTCTATTGGGATGACCCCGCTAATCACTAGCACTGCGGGTTCGGATACAGTKCGRTACGCCGAGGCGACTCTCAGGGCTGCTGTTCTCTGAACTCTATTTAATGTATCGGCCCATATTTCGCTACCATATAGTAGCACTGACTGTGTTGTGTCCATGAGSAGTTTCCTTCTACTTGCAAGTGGGCCTTCGGTGTTTGCCATAAGTCTTGATAGCGCCATGGTTATATTGGCTGACTTCTTTGCAGCACTTTGCATTTGAGCCCAGTACGTCAATTTGTTGTCCATTCTTATTCCTAGGTATTTWATGGTTTTCGTCGTTTGGATAGTCTCTGAATGAACTTGCATGTCTATCTGAAGCGGGAACAGCTAGGCTGAGTCCGTGTGAGTCCAACCATGTCTGTGTTCGTATCATAACTTGTGTCAGTCGACGCCTGGCCATTTCGGTATTACGCGCGGTTATGACGGCAGCGATGTCGTCTGCATAGCCAACGAGGTAGCAATCGTCAGGCATTTCAACGTTTAAAATTCCGTCGCAGYTGGCATTCCATAGATCTGGTCCAAGTATTGATCCCTGCGCTGCTCCAGAGGTTATTTCTTTACTTTTTGGGCCGTCACTCGTATCATACAGTAGTTTCCTGTCTTTAAGATAGCTTCCTATCATTTTCATCAAGTAGAGGGGCGTTTTGAAGCGACTTTCTAGTGCGTCGATCATATTTTCCCATATCCCATATGTCAAGTGTTGCGAGGAGAACTATTGGCCTGGAGAAGTTGTTCTTTCGATGCGCTTCCTCCACGCTGCGCACGACGTCTTCCACAGCTCCGATAGTGGACCTGCCTGGTCTGAAGCCATGTTGTCGCTCTGATAGGCCTCCAGCATCATTTATGGCGGCTATGATTCGGGGTTTCAACAGTCTTTCTAGTAGCTTTCCTGCTGTATCTAGCATGCATAGAGGTCGGGATGCTGATGGTGTTCCTGGGCCTCCTTTGCCTTTGCTTATTAGGGTCAGATGCTGCCTCTTCCATATTTCTGGGAAAATGCCCTCGTTCAAGCATGCATTGTACATGGATAGCAGTAAGTGCAAGCGTTCCAAAGCGATTAGCTTTAACACTTCCACTGATATCCCATCCGGCCCAGGGGATTTTTTTTTGTTTTTTTTTTTTTTTGTGGTATGTAATGGTATGGTGGTAAATGTATATATGTATAAATGATCAAAATGATGAGCTGACTCGATTTAGCTATGCCCGTCTGTCTCTATACACGCGAAAGGTTTTGAGATATCCGCCTGAAATTTTTCATACATCTTTTTCACTCGATTTTTGAGATATCGGTTTGCAYATTCCTTTTCTCTCTAAGAMGCTGCTCATTCGTCGAAACGGCCGATTCAAAGTATATTGTTTAGTATTATCTTGGATATTCGCATATGTCCCAGGAAATAGTTAATACGACAATTAAGAAATTATTTAGAATCATTATTACATTTTACAAGAACAACGATATACTCGTAACATATACATATATGATACACGATAGCCCAAAAGTCGAGTTTGAGAAATCTTTCGACAATTGAGAGAAGGCTGGCATAAGTGCATAATATCGGATGGAGAGTATTATTAGGTGACAACATTAATGCAGACAATTAAATAACATTTTTTTCAAAAACTGAAAATAATTATACCCTGAACAGGGTATATTAATTTTGCCACGAAGTTTGTAACACCCAGAAGAAATGATCAGTATGTTGAGCTGATTCGATTTAGCCATATCCGCCTGTCTGTCTGTCTGTCTGTCCGTCTGTCTGTATATATACGAACTAGTCCCTCAGTTTTTAAGATATCATTTTGAAATTTTGCAACCACCATTTTCTCTTCAAGAAGCTACTCATTTGTCGGAACTGCCGATATCGGACCACTATAACATATAGCTGCCATATAAACTGAACGATCGAAATCAAGTTCTTGTATGGAAAACTTTCACATTTGACCAGATACCACCTTCACGAAATTTGCCTTGGATTACTGCTTAAGGTAATAATATAGTCTCCGAAAAAAATTTTCAGATCGGATTACTATAGCATATAGCTTCCATACAAACTGAACACATAATTAYTAACAGAAATGCATCTGTGAAGGGTATTTAGCTTCGGTGCAACTGAAGTTAACGTTTTTTTTTGTTTTTTGATCACACCATCCTATCGACAAAATATTTTCTAATTTTGTAATCATGGGTGTCGTTATGGTCACTTATGTATATGGTACAGAGACCATCAAAAAAATGCAAGATAGCGAGAATATTATTGGTATCACTCTGATCTTCCATAAAATAACGTGCCCTATATAGTTTTGTACATACATTAATATCTGTTAAGTACTTTAAATGAAACATACCAACGCATTACAGCTGGTCTTCCTATGCACGTCGGTGGTAATTGTGCAAAACTACTGATAAGATGCGGATAATATTGTAAATCCACATATTAATTTTGTTTCCTTTCTGTTTTAGTATACTTATTAAAAAGCCCAAACCGAAGGAAAAACACATTTTTTAACAAAAAAGAACACATACATTTTGATATACAATCAAATATCGTACACAATCTTTGCACAATTACAATTATATCGACTAACAGCAAATGTTCTATTAAAAAAATCAACTATTAACTAAATGAGCAAGTAAATTTCATATCGAGCACAACTSATAAGATCTGATCAAAAATGTGCAAACTATTTTATTTATTTTTATTTTACGCGAACAGGAATCACTTCAATTAGTAAAAACATGTAAACATAAACAAATGTTGAAAAGTGATAACGGTATGTTCTTCTGTTTCCTGTGTGGTTACAAAACCAATCAATGGGTTCTCCAAAAATATAAAGAAAGCAAAAAAGTAAATTTGATAAAACCGAGACGCTCAGTTATTGTTCAAACGCACATCTTTGAAACATTAATGGCAAAACAAAAAACTGTGTCGTAATGCTGTTGAATTACTGAATTTAAAAGATATCAAAACATTGGTGGAATCATGCAATCCCAAAAACATCAAAAAGAAGAAAATTTCTAAGCATAATCGAATTGTTTTATTTAAACAGGATATTTCCATTTACATATATAATATATTCTGTACTTATATAGTAAACATCAAAATATTTAGAATTGTTTCTTTAATTTTTTACAGAAGTATTAAGCCAGTGCAACTAGTGACCCAAATTAGAATGTGTGGTAAGTAATAATTGTAAATAGCCAAATAAATTTAAGAATCGGTTTCCGATTAAAACATCAGACGAAGTTACAAAAAAAGAAATTGAGATTCACCATACAAAATAGCCTGACAACTTCTTATTGGGTAATTGTATAACTATTTGAAGAAGATATAAAAGAGTTTAGTATTACTATATATGGGGAGCTGCTTGGAAGGTATATTAACAGCTTTAAACAATAAATTCTCTTATCTCAAAAAAGTTTTTTAGAAGCCAGTTGTACCGGCCGTTTTATTAAAGTCTTTATATACTATACAAGTATAATATGTTAGTGTTTCTAGTAAATGTACGCGGATCTGATTTTTGTTAGCATTCTCTTCCTTCAAAAATACTCTAAAGTTGAATAGCATAAAAAATAGTAGGTATATATAAAATATTAAAAATAGAGCTTTGTAGTAAACGAAATATTATACTAAGGGATGAAGATAAATGTATGAAGAGTTCAATAAAATGTTTGTAAAAACTCTAAACTAACTAAAATTAGATTAATAACCAAACCACATTTTTGCTCAAAACTGTACTAAATAAATTTTCCTTGTGTGCGGTGGCAAGATTTATACAAAATTAAAAACCCGTTTTTCGCTAACAATATTGCACTAATGTGCGCTTTGCTTGCGTGGCTTCGTACTTGTTGACTTACTTTACGGTACTAATTCGTACCACTGTTACCTGTGCCATTGTGTCACAACGATTTGACATTTATCGAAATGAACTAGTTTCCTCAAAACCAAATGTTAAAGAGTAAGTTATCTATTAAATAAAAATCTCCCGAAGTGGTGGGAAATTTCAAAACATAAAACAAACTAAAGAACGWATTTTTTTATTTCGACTCAAAATGAAAAATTTTGGAGTTTTTGGATATTTAACTTTCGAAAAAAGTACCTTCATTATACTAATAACTAGTCAGCCTAATGTATACGAGTTTTCYTCAGATTTCCACTGAGATATACATACGTTGGTTGCAAAACTTAATTCAGGAATTAGTCCTAAAATACTTACCAAAGCTGTATGGTATAAGGCGAGTGGAACATTTTGTCACATTCTCTTCTATTGYCCGGCTTTTGCCAGATTGAGATTGAAATATAATATTTCGGTAAACACACGAGCCTAGCGAARGGGCTGCGACTGATACTAACCACCACAATAAATTTGTGGTAAGCTCAAAGCGCATCGTCGATCCATGAGGATTGTGTGATACACTTTTTGGTGTTTATGGTTAATAGAAGGAACAAATCTCCATCCTACGATGTAACCTTCATCGGAGGTATGATTTTGTCGGGAATCTCAACTCGACTCCTTCCTTCTGCTACAAACTCTATATTGAATATCTTTGAAATAAATGAATGATATATTTTTATAAATTTGTTCCAACAGGAATATTTGCTTATCTAAATTACCTTACTCCCAAGTCTCGTCACGAAGTTTTGGACTTGCTTCTAAATGGATTAAAACGTTTGGAATATCGTGGTTACGATTCAACAGGTGTGGCTATAGATTCACCGCAAGCCAATGATATTGTAATGGTGAAGCGTTGCGGAAAAGTAAAGGTTCTAGAGGATGCCATAGCTGAACGTAAGCCTACCCCACTAAACGATTTATTTAAGAACTAAAAATGCTTATATTACTGTTTAAATCAATTGGATATATGTAGATTTTAGTGGTAAAGAATATGATGAACCCGTGATGACACATGTCGGTATAGCACATACACGTTGGGCTACCCATGGTGTACCATGTGAAACTAACTCTCATCCACAGCGATCCGACGATGAGAATAGCTTCGTTGTAGTTCATAATGGCATCGTTACTAATTATAAAGATGTAAAAACATTTTTGGAGAAGCGGGGGTACATTTTTGAATCAGACACCGATACAGAAGTCATTGCTAAACTGGTGCATCACCTGTGGAAGAAGCATCCAGGATATTCGTTTAGAGAACTTGTAGAGCAAGTGATTCAACAACTGGTATGATATGACTAACTAATACTTAACTAAAGCTGAGCACTGAATATTTAATCAAATAAGAACCTACTATCTGTCTGAAATGTATAACACATATGTAACTATTTTTTATGTTATTGTAGGAGGGTGCCTTTGCAATTGCAATTAAGTCAAAGCATTTCCCTGGAGAATGCGTGGCTTCCAGACGTGGTTCCCCACTACTTGTTGGTATTAAAACGAAGACCCGCTTATCCACTGATCATATACCTATTTTATATGGAAAAGGTAATTTAATTATATCACTTATATGTACATATATTACAAAATTTTTAATGAATTACAAAAACTCAATTACTCAACTCTTAAAACAAACTGACAGCAGTTTAATATGTATGTGTGTCCTCTGACGTATAAACAGTTGTATCGCGCCTCTTCTTTATAAGGAGAAATGTTTCTTTCAACGTCAATAAYATTTTAGTAACGCCTTGAATTTTAGTAAGGTCCATATCTCAATTTTTCTATAAATAACTATATTTTATTTTTATATCCTTAAGTTATCTCTAGCTGTATATACTTATTTTTTCATTTTAGACAGAAATTTGTCACTTTGCCCTTTAAAATGGCAAAATAGTTTATAAAAATTAAAATACTAATAAAGTAGAAATCGGTATTATTGAAAAAACATTTATGCCGTTTCGCAAATGTATGTGTTTAGAGACCATTTTATATATTTCGTTTTTTAAGAATAGTTCTTTCTTAAATCGGAWATATTTTTTTATTTTCTTAAGTATTGGTTGATCGCAATTTTTCTACTAATAATTATGTTTACATAATAAATATTGATTAGACATATGAATATATTATATACACATTTTTATCTAAGGTAGGAAGTAAGTTATATTTKGTATTTATGAATATATGAAGTTGTCAAAAAAGTCTTGCGGTGTTTGCGCKAGTTGGCGCTGAGAGCGCGTAGTTCTAGTTTTATTCGTCATTTCACGCGCGATGTTTGATTGATTGTCGTTACTTTTAAGTCGTTCGTGAGTTACAGCGTCGCAAACATGGAGCAAAATAAAGGGAAATACGGCATATTTTACAGTACTACTACGATAAACATCTCAAGCCGCTAATAAAATTTGTGCAGTTTATGAACCCAATACAGTTTCCATTTCCACCGCACAACGATGGTTTCAACGTTTTCGTTCTGGTGTAGAGGTGGTCGAAGATGCGCCACGCTCCGGAAGGTCTGTCGTCGAAAATTGCRATAAAATCGCTCAATTGGTCGAAAGAGACTGGCATAGTAGCAGGAGTAGCATCGGTTAAGAGCTGGGCATGAGTCATCAAAAAAAATTTTATGAACAATTGAAAATTCAATAAAAATACTGCAAAAATACCACAAGACTTTTTTGACAACCTAATATATGTTGTAATGATGTACATAGAACTTGTTTGTTTACATTTGTACGTTTTTGATACTAAATGTTAACTTTAATGTAATTTGTTTCTAACCTCTCTTTTATGTACTCTATCCACCGACATTTCATAAATTTATGGAAACCATGTTCACAATTTGTACATGTTACAAAACCCTCATCTGAACCTTGAAACCGCTACCCAATCCTACTACTTGCCTATCGTTTTCAACTCTATTCGCTTCAAATAGACGAAAAGTCACCGCAAACTTGTGAAAAAGGTACCTCATATTACTTAATACCGGAATTTCTAAACTTACTCATACAGACATGCATAAGTATATCAAATTGGTTCCTTACTTGGAAATGGTTCAGATTGTTGATAATTATTTGTAATATAACATTATTATTATATAACAAATAGTAAATAATTTAAACTGTAGACTTTTATAAGTAAAACATGCATTCAGTGTTACAATTTATTGTTTCAACACTTACAAATGTATACAACATATTATCGTATTAAAAGGGTTAATTGCCACTGTATMATTACATTTCTAGTTTTGAAATTCAGTCCACATTTGCAATTTGTAAACTAACTTTTATACTTTTATTTTTAATTCTCGAAAAATTTACAAACCTGCAACACTCCGAATCCTGTCGCAAATCACCAAAGACACAGAGGCACAAAAGACGAAAGGTAAACCCATCTAAAATATTTAGAAGCAAAAATATTTATGCATTTCATTTACATACATATGCAATCAATTTCTTAGTACCGTCCATTGGTTAAGGCCGAAACAATATTACATAATCATTCGAATTTATGCACCTCTAAATTTTACAACTTTATATCAAAAATTATTAAACATCATCGATGATTCAAAAACTGTAATATAGTTTAGGGCATTAATCTAAAAAGTCTGYTGAAACTGAGAAAACTCATACGAATTCAAAAATCAACAAGAAAAACCGTTAACTTCGGCTGCACCGAAGCTAATATTCCCTTCACAGGCGCATTTTTTTTAGTAACTATTTGTTCAGTATATATATGCTATAGTAATCCGATCTGAACAATTTTTTCGGAGATTATATTATTATCTTAAGCAAATTTCGTGAAGATACCACGTCAAATGCGAAAGTTTTCAATACAAGCCCTTTATTCTTATCGTTAGGTTTGTATTACATTATTTCCATGAGCAATAACTCATACCAAATTTCGTGAAAATGTATCGTCAAATGARGAACTTTCCCATACAAGCCCTTGATTCCGATCATTCAGTTTGTATGGCAGCTATATGCTATAGTAATTTCTTTGGAGATTACATTGTTGTCTTATGGTTACTATCCAGCTCTAAGTAATTGCTCAAGAAAAAAATGCATTATTTCTTCAAGTAACTCTGAGAGCTAGTTACGCATTGGGAATGATCTATATTAAAAGAGCAACAGAGAATAAACAAAGAAAATAAATTTTGTGCGTATTATGTATGTATGTATGCGTGTAGTAACATAAATACTTTCCTTGCGATTTAAGGAATTTTGTTGATGATTGGTAAGTTTGTATATAACATTTCAAAATGAAATATACTTCATAATAAAGATTTTAACTAATTTAGGACGAATTTAAAGATTACTTTGAATTTCATTCAAGAAACAATTGTTGATTTGATGTTTCTTCGCAAAACCAAGTTTGCCATGTTCGCATTTTATTGAAAAAATGTATTAAAATTAGTACTAGATTTCTTTAGAACTGCATACGAACACAAGTAAATTTATCGCAGGAAAGTTTCTTTAACATTTCTTGAGAGCTGGATACTAAGCTTTAGAAAATAATCTATACCAAAGTTCGTGAATGCATCTCGTCAAATGCAAAAGTTTTCTATAYAAGAACTTGATTCCGATCATTCAGTTTGTATGCCAGATATATGTTATAGTGGTTCGATATCGGCAGTTTCGACAAATGAGCAGCTTCGTGAAGAGRAAATGACGATTGCAATATTTCAAAACGATATCTTAAAAACTGAGGGACTAGTTCACTCAGCTCGACATACTGATCATTTATATATATATACTTTACAGGGTCTCCAACCCTTTCTTCTGGGTGTTACAAACTTAATAGACCCTGTTTAGGGTATAATAATAAAGTTAGACGTAGTTAGAAAATATATACATATGTATATGGGTAATTTCTTTTTTTTTTCAAAACTTAGCAATGTCAGCTAGCTGGATATTAATGGAAGAGTCCTCGATTTACTATATTTACCTTAAAACGAAATTGTGAAATGCAATAGTATTTAATTCGTTCAAGTAAAGGGGGCTCACATCGGAATGGAACCGTGTTGGATCTCCATTGGTGTCTAACGTTCTTGCRCTAGACCAATGGTCGTCGAGGGCGCTTAGCAGGCGCTGTTCGGCGACCCGCTTTGGCYTACAGCTTGCCCTTAGACAAGTTCATCTTGCCGTAGGGGTTCTTACTGGACACTGTACAAAAGTCATTAATGCGAAAAATTTTGTCAKACGCAAATTGTTATCATCTTTTTACTTCATTGTCCAACCTTAGCAATACGTAGGTTGACACATCTCATCAGTCTTACCTTCGTCGAACCAKAAGTCATAGCTAACGTTACCTGCCTCAACAAATGAGTCACAGGCTTAAAGCGCTTATGATCTATTACTTAGGAATTTAATGTAACATCGACTTCTTAACATTTCCTATATGAAAGGGAACAATTATCTCATCATAAGAGTAACTTCAGGAAATGAAAACAGTTCATTATGTATAAAAAGAATTCACTTTTTTCTTTGTGATCAATCACATCCTCATCCCAGACTTGTAGCCGTTTTTGCAAAAAGTATGAGCATATATGTCTTTATTAATACATACTAGTTCTTGGTTATGTCAGAGTATGGTTTTAAGATATTTATAATTCTCTAATAATCGGTAAGCAAACATTGGAATTTGCATTAAGTTTTTATTTAACACAATCCTATACAAAAACATATGGTCTGTTTGGTCCACTCTAAAGCATATTTTGATTTAATTCGTGATCTTTCACTAAGCCTTGACATAAGTTCTGTTACAATTTATGTAATTATGTAAAAGAAACTATAATACATTTCTAATAAACTTAATTTGATGAATCAATGCAAGTATTAATTGAGAGATGTTCAAAATTTTACTCGAAGTGGTCACCTTTCGTTTTCACACAAGCACTCAAATTGCGCACACAGTTTCTAAAGGTATTGACGACGCTGCTTGAACGAAAGATTTTTAGACACATCCAATTTTTTGTAGTTTTGTGATTTACCACGTTTTTTAAACCTCCTGCTGGTACATGCTTATCCCTGTTTTAACCTTTTACTTTTTACTGCGTTAACAGGACTCCTAACCAAACCATTACAGACGTTGAACCCTCGGAATAAATTGTTTTGCGTCTATGGAAGTTTTTAAAGGATTTTGTCGTTTCGCTTATTAAAAACTACTCGACATTGAAACATTTTTCATCCGTAAATATGATACTTTTAAGGCCGTTGACCGCGTGCCACTGAAGAGACTATTTCTATTTTTACAGTTACAGCTGAGTTGTTTAAACCACATAAGGAAGACCACTTCCTTTTTTTCACTTGCGATTTTTTCTTATATAAAGCAATCACCGTAATAATATCTGTAGTTCCTCATTATATTGTAAATAGGCATAGAAAGGACTTTTTTCTGCGAATTTTTCGTCGTTGTATGTATTGTATCCTTTGTAACAGAATTTATGGCAAGACTAAGTATATTCACTGCACCCTGTAAGCACTCAATAATTCATACATGTAAATTCGTTTTAACGCCAACGCTAAATTGCAACCATTTGCTTGTGCTTCCGCTTTTACTTTGTTAACGTACAACCTAATCAAAAAGAACATCGTCCACATGGACAAACTCGTGAATTGGCAGTGTTGCCACGCACAGAAAGTACATCCGAATTTATGCCATTGGAGGAAAAGGAGGTTGAGTACTTCTTCGCATCGGATGCTTCAGCTGTCATTGAACACACGAATCGCGTAATTTATTTAGAGGTAATAGTKTTACGAATGAAACATATACATGCATACATATATGGGCATGAGAAATGTAAAAATTTGTATTATTCAGGATGATGACGTCGCCGCTGTTCGCGATGGAACACTGAGCATCCACCGTCTGAAGAAATGTCTAGATGATCCACACGCACGTGAAATTACAACATTAAAAATGGAAATCCAACAGATCATGAAGGGCAACTACGATTATTTCATGTTGAAAGAGATTTTCGAGCAGCCCGAATCAGTGGTCAACACCATGCGTGGGCGCGTACGTTTTGATTCCAAATCTGTAGTACTGGGAGGTATTAAAGACTTCATACCAGAAATTAAACGTTGTCGTCGGCTAATGTTGATTGGATGCGGCACATCATATCACAGCGCCGTAGCCACTCGACAATTACTCGAAGAGCTCACGGAATTGCCGGTTATGGTTGAACTGGCGTCCGATTTCCTCGATCGCAATACACCCATATTCCGTGATGATGTCTGTTTCTTTATTTCGCAGTCGGGTGAGACYGCCGACTCTCTGATGGCCTTACGATACTGTAAACAACGAGGTGCTCTCATTGTCGGTATAACTAATACAGTCGGAAGTAGTATATGTCGTGAATCTCACTGTGGCGTTCACATTAATGCTGGACCTGAAATTGGTGTTGCCTCAACCAAGGCTTATACTTCACAGTTCATTTCATTAGTAATGTTCGCTCTTGTTATGTCTGAAGATCGACTTTCGTTGCAGCAACGTCGTTTGGAAATCATACAGGCATTATACGAGCTCCCAGATCGTATTAGACAGGTCTTAAAACTTGATAGTCAGGTTCAAGAATTAGCGAAGGATCTCTTCCAACATAAATCTTTACTTATTATGGGCCGCGGCTATAACTTTGCTACTTGTCTGGAAGGAGCACTGGTAAGTGAAGCTATTTTCTATTTAAAATACTCTAGATGGAATCCAAAACAAAAGTTTAAAAAATAATGTATTCAAGAATAAAGATTTATATATAGTCACTATGACACTTATCTATTGCAGAAAGTAAAAGAATTGACCTATATGCACAGTGAGGGTATCATGGCGGGAGAACTTAAGCATGGCCCATTGGCACTCATTGATGATCGCATGCCAGTTATGATGATTGTTTTGCGAGATCCAGTTTATATCAAATGTATCAATGCCTTACAACAAGTAACGTCACGTAAGGGCTGTCCAATAATTATCTGCGAGGAAGGCGATGAAGAAACAAAGTCTTATTCCTCTCGTTCTCTGGAGATACCGCGCACAGTAGACTGTCTCCAAGGTATTCTAACGGTCATCCCGATGCAATTGCTYTCATACCATATTGCCGTACTGCGTGGCTGTGATGTTGATTGCCCTCGTAATTTGGCGAAGTCCGTAACCGTGGAGTGATGATTTCCATCCAATTGTTTATATACTTGTATTTAAAATATTATATATATGTCTGGTTTTTGTACACTTGGTACTCTACTTATATACGTATTGGTAGATGTGTACATATAATTCTACATTGATTGATTGATATTAACAGTGATTTTATGTACATATATGTATGTATATGGCTCCTTGAATATGTTTTTGATCTGTTTTCTATAACGCTGGGCCTTAGAATTTAAAACAATTTTTACACAATTTTTACACAAATTTAATAAAACAAAATTTGCAATAATATAAAGAACAACATTGTGAACACCTTGGATAATACCTGATGTCAATTCTTATGAAAGCTCATCAAAAGTTGTTCGGCAGAAATTTGTAATGGTCGAATACATATTCCTCAAATATCTGTTATCTTATACATATATTAACGAATGAACATACAGAATTTTTAGTACTTATGTATATAAAAGTCTCTTAACCTGCTCAGCAATCGTTAAATTCCCATCCCATATTTTATTTTATAGGTTTTGCGGTTTACTTTTTTAATTGGAACACTTGTTAACATGACATTTCAATATTTATCTTTCCGAATTAATATCGTTTTATTAATATTGTAGGATCAGGAAGAGTTTTTCCCAACCGCGTTAGTTCAACGAAACAACAATGAAAATAGAAAACTTGTCACCTTGGTGGTCATCAATAGACTATATTATTTGATGTAAATGAAATGTAATTACATAGGTACAATGATTGGGCTTATGCTAATATTTTCGATGGATGTCCATAAGCTTGCACATGCGAAAGAGTCACACAAAAGGAGTGACAAAATCTCTCRCTGTTATGTTGTTGCGAACATATAGTATATATGTAGACCTGAATACGTGTATATATACAAATGAGTTATGTGGGAGCATTATGCACATATAATTTATAACACCTTAGTTTGTTAGTACAGTTGAGTCTGTGCTCTTATATATGAGTAACTAAACTTAAAATAACTTAATAACTAATAGGGTGTAACGTTAGTTGTCCCAACAAATATCGCTTCGTTTTTTAAGTGTGGGAGGCAAAAGGGTGTTTTATGAATAAAACAACATTTACACATGACTGAATTTGAAGAGGTAAATGGTGGGCAAATACTTTCAGCTGGTGCAAAACATATTAACAAGTAAGGAAGGGCTAAGTTCGGGTGTCACCGAACATTTTATACTCACGCATGATAAAGTGATAATCCAGATTTCATTCTCCGTCATTTACATTACATATTTTTTTAGTTTTCTGTAAAATTAATTAGATTAGATCAATTTGTGTACTTTGAGTATTGAATTCTATTTTCATTTATTTTAATTGTATTGAAAAGTTATAGTCCGATCACGACAATTTTTCCACAAGGAATACCTCAGCTCAAATACCGTATCTGTGTAAATGTTTATTCTGCTATCATCATTGGTTCCTAATGTATATATTATACGGAGAAGGCATCAGATGGAATTCAAAACTGCGTTATATTGAAAGAAGGTGTGGTTGTGAACCGATTTCACCCATATTTCGTACATATACCGAATTTCATTGAAAGCGGTTGAGTAGTTCTTGAGATATGGTTTTTGGTCCATAAATGGGCGACGCCACGATCATTTTCAATTTTTAGTAAAACCCTGGGTGCAGCTTAATTCTTCCATTTCTTCCGTAAAATTTAGTGCTTCTGACTTCTCGGTTAACGCCCTTTTAGTGATTTTCAACGTAACCTTTGTATTGGAGGTGGGCGTGGTTATTATCCGATTTCTTCTATTTTTGAACTGTATATGGAAATGCCTG
>NW_017537070.1:142900-144199 GCF_001853355.1 Bactrocera latifrons
GAAGAAAAAAGACACGAGCGGATTCAATGATGCCTTTAGGGGAGTTGAGATGAGGGTCGATCCACTAACCATTCCCCTCCATAAGATCGAATCGTCCCCGGTTYGATGACCAGCTCTTGTTTTAGGCTACAGTTCAATAGGATGGTTTCGTTACTCCATCAACATTGCATTTGTATTTTATCATTTAAAAGTGCAACACCATCAGTAGGTTGTGACGCAGATGTTAACAGTTGTTGTGACAGTGTGCCTTTTTTAATTGGCTTGGCGTACAAATATTCAAATAACAAAAAGTAGTATTTCATTTTTACATTTTTTATCTTGAACTTAAAATAAAGGTAAATATTCAAGATTAGATGCTTTTGGATTTTATTTTAATACTAATTTCTTATAATTTTTTAGATGTATACTTTTTTAATTTCTGGCATATAAGTTAATTATAACATACAAAAAATGTCTAACGTATATTGCTTTTGTGAATCTTTTTACCATCTATTAGTACCGTTGTTCCCAAGTCCTTTTCAATAACCTTTTCAATATAAATACTTGTTTCCCAGTCTTTTATTCCTTTTAAGAAACATCTTTTCGCAAGGCTTATACGTTTTAGTATTTTTGTTTTTATTAAATATGTCTAACGTTTTTTCTTGTGCAAGTTTTAATTTTTTCCTTATCGTTCGTAGCGTTTCTATTGATGAGCTATAGAGAGCTCCAATTGGCTTCAAGTTTGTGACAGAATGGATGCTATTATTATATTTATGTGTGGCTAATAACATTAGGTCATTAGTCTCACTTATTTGTTGTTGTTCCTTAATGCAGCGGGCAATTTCCAACAGTGTTTAGTGGAACCTCTCAACCTGTCCATTACTCTCGCTATGAAGTGTAGGGACAAAAAACTGTTCGCTTGAAAAATTATCCCTAAGAAGACTTTAAAGGATAATGTAATGGAAAGCTTTTTCATTATCAGATACTATAGTTTTGGTATTTTTAAAAATTAGCAGTATTTCTAGCATTGCATCTTTTATATCAACTGTGGAACGTGAAGCTATTGGCTTAACAATGGCGTATTTAGAAAACTTGTCAATACAAGTTAAAAAATGCTGTTTGGCTGTGATAAAAATATCAATATGGAGTATTTCTCCGGGGTATTTCGGTATGGGGGTTTTTCCAATACCAGGATCAAATGGTTTTCTTTGATATTTGTGTTGCAAACAAATTCTGCAGTTCGCAATTAAAGATTTTAGCATTTTTCTCATGTTTGGAAAATAATATTCATTTGAGATTTGTTGAAAATTCTCGTTCAGA
>NW_017537070.1:144515-146389 GCF_001853355.1 Bactrocera latifrons
TGTCTAGATAGGGCGTCGGCTACTTTATTTTCTTTTCCTGGCTKGTAGTGAAATTTTGGTGAAAACTCTTCGATAAAAGCACGCTATCTTTTCAATTTTGAGTTAGGATTCTTATCAGATATTGCGAAAATAAGGGGCTGGTGATCGGTAAAAATGTTAATATTATTAATACCGTACAAGTAATGGCGCAAATTTTTTAAAGCCCATACTATTGCGAGGAGTTCTCRTTCATTTGTAGCATAATTTTGTTCTGTGGCAGACAAAGTACGAGAAATCATAGTGATTGGTCTACCATTTTGTGACAAAACTGCTCCCAACGCACTTGAAGAGGCATCTGTAGTAAGTTCGAAAGGTTGGCTATAATCCGGGTATTGCAGGAGCACATCTTCAGATGCCAATACCTGTTTTATTTTCTCGAATGCCCTTACAGCTTCGTGGTCAAGTTCTATGACAACGGCTTTTGATTTATTCGCACCTACATTTCCGTTTTCCCCTCTCAGATATTTTGTGAGCGGCTTCACAATTCTAGCGTAATCTTTCTTCGATAATATCCTGATAGCCCAAGGAATGATCGTAGTGCTCGAAGAGTGGTTGGAATTTTATAATTGAGTATATCATTCACTTTAGTTGGGCATGTTTGGATACCATTTCGTGAAACTACAAATCACAAAAATTCAACTTCTATTTTAAAAAACTTTGATTTTTCGGACGAAACTCTCATTCCTGCTTTTTCTAAACTTTGTAAAATCATGTTTATGTCAACTAAATGGGATTGTTCCATTTGCCATTTTTTTCGTAATAAATGGTAGGAGCGAACTTAGTTTGAATGGTTGATTTCGTCTGCAAAGTTACTCTCAATATCTTCATGACAGTCATTGGTGTTGTAATCATTTTCCTGATGCTCGCAACCATAATCGTACTCATGGTTATCCTGATCTCCTTCTATGTAATTATTGATAGAATTAGCTTCTATTTCATGTGGCATATAGTTTACCCTTTGTACTTTAGGGAATAGTGATCTATTAGAGTATGTTTGATCACGACCGCGCTTAAAAACTGTGGGCTGGAAAAGGATTGGATTCTGTTGTGGTCGAGAAGTATTAATGGGAGGATTTGGGTTGGGCAAATGGTTGCTGTCTCGCTTTTGAAGAGCATTGTTGGTGTAAGGATTAGCATATTGCCGAGTAGAAGGGATACTACGATCGACTTCTATAGGGGTTGGTCTATTGTTGGAAGGTCCTTCGGCCTGGTGGAAAAGAGTATGTCACGTAATGGTCTACGAAGACCCGAAACGAATACACGAAGTTCGTTTTCCCTTGCTCTCTCATTGAGAGCAGCGACAACTTCAGAGTTACCATTATGRGACATAATTTGCTGTTTAATAATTAGTGTCAGTTGTTTATCAACTGTATCGTAATAATCAGCAATCGATAGATTGCTTGCCTCAAAATACTTAATTCATTTACTAAAACATACAACTTTCTCTTATCCGTCTCCAACCTTGCGATTATTGCCTTAAAATTAAGAACCGTGTTAAAGGAAGAAAGGGATATATTAGCTGAATCTGTAATTTTATTTCTGAAAATTTCCATAGCGACATAATATTTTTCTGAATGTTCTTTATAATAGCCCATAGCAAAATGAGCTGCAGTGCGCCAAGCTGGATACGCTGAGGCTTCCCTTTAAATTCTTGGAGGGATTTTATTAAATCTAAACTTAAATTATCTGAACTAATTGTAGGATCAATGATTACCGGTAAATAAGTGCTTAATTTCTTCATTGCTTTTTATACTCTCGCAACAAAGTTGCTAAAGAGAGTATTATAGTTTTGTTCACATAACGGTTGTTTGTAAGTCCTAAAACTAAAAGAGTCA
>NW_017537070.1:146641-174462 GCF_001853355.1 Bactrocera latifrons
AAATGGAAGAAATCGGACAATAACCACGCCCACCTCCCATACAAAGGTTATGTTGAAAATCACTAAAAGTGCGTTAAACACTAAAGAAATGGCAGAAGGAAGCTGCACGCAGGCTTTTTTTCAAAATTGAAAATGGGCATGGCGTCGCCCACTTAAACCATATCTCAGGTACTACTCGACCGATTTCAATGAAATTCGGTACATAATATTTTCTTAACACCCTGATGACATGTACGAAATATGGGTGAAATCGGTTCACAACCACGCCTTCATTCAATATAACGCCTTCTTCTGATGCCTTCTCTGTATAATATAAGTATCCATTAGGAACCAATGATGATAGCGGAAAAAAACTTTATTTATTACTTTTTATATTTGATGCGAGAGTATCAAATGTTCGGTGACACCCAAACTTAGCYCTTTCTTACTTGTTGTTTTTTATTTGTTTACATAGTATTTATATTTTTATACTCTTGCAACCTGTTGTTATAGGTTTTAATAGTTTTGTTCACATAAGAGTTGTTTGTATCACCTAAAATTAAGYGAGGGTTTTATAAATGATAAGAAGTTTCGTGAACGTATCACTCATCACGTAAATAGCTTTATTTCGAATTATGACATACGTAACGTAACGCTTTCGTTCGAAATGTCACATGGGAGTGGCCAGAAACGATTCTTTTACATATGACTGAAGCAGTTCACGCCTTCCGGTCTTTGACCAAGTATCCTCTGGGTAGCCTAAGAACATCCGTTTGAACGCGAGCTAACGTGAAAAGACGAAACATCTCCTCCGCAGAGTTGTGCGCTGGTTTTGGGACCCGCCACGCAAAAAAATACCCCCAAAAAAATTAGCAATCAGCCTCGGATGAGAAACCCCCCTTTTATTGCCGAATATGGCAAACGAAATAAGGACTACGAATTGASGGAATGCACCTGGAATTTCCGGTCCCTTAATTGGGAAGGTGCCGCTGTCCAGGTGGTAGATGTCCTCGTTAAAATAAAGGCTGACATCACCGCCGTCCAAGAAATGCGATGGACGGGACAAGGACAGACATGATAAGGTCCTTGTGGCATTTACTACAGTGGCCATATAAAGGAGCGCAAATTTTGGTATGGGATTCGTGGTGGGAGAGAGACTCCGTCGCCGAGTACTATCATTCACTCCGGTGAATGAACGTCTAGCCAGAATCCGTATCAAAGCGAGGTTCTTCAACATATCGCTGATTTGTGCCCACGCCCACGCTCCAACGGAAGAGAAGGACGATTTGACCAAAGATGCTWTCTATGAGCGCGCCTATGAGAGTTGCCCCCGCCACGATGTCAAAATCGTGCTTGGCGACTTTAACGTCAAGGTGGGTGGATGAGATAGATACCGAAAGTTGAAGAGGGAAGCGAGACGCATTTGCAGACAGAAAAAAAAGAGGCCGAAATGCGTCAGTACAAAGAGATTGATAAGCTAGCCAACAAGGGTAATGTTCGAAAATTCTCCAAAAAAAATGCGGCGGTTTACAGAAGGTTTCAAGACCTCAGCATATTCTTGCAAAACCCCCAAATGTGATCTAGGCACCGATACACAGAGCATACTTCAATTATGGAGGGAACACTTTTCCAGCCTGCTGAATGGCAGAGAACGTACAATTCCCGGAGAAGATGAACCCGAATCCCCAATCGATGACGATGGAGCAGACGTCCCATTGCCCGACCATGAAGAAGTTCGAATAGCAATTACCCGCCTGAAGAACAACAAAGCGGCGGGGGCCGATGGATTGCCAGCCGAGCTTTTCAAACACGGCGGCGAAGAACTGATAAGGAGCATCCATCAGCTTCTTTGTAAAATATGATCGAACGAAAGCATGCCCAACGATTGGAATTTAAGTGTGCTATGCCCAATCCTCAAAAAAGGAGACCCCACAATCTGCGCCAACTATCGGGGGATAAGCCTCCTCAATATAGCATATAAGGTTCTATCGAGGGTATTGTGTGAAAGATTAAAGCCCACCGTCAACAAACTGATTGGACCTTATCAGTGTGGCTTCAGACCTAGAAAATCAACAACCGACCAGATATTCACCATGCGCCAAATCTTGGAAAAGACCCGTGAGAGGAGAATCGGCACTCACCACCTCTTCGTCGATTTCAAAGCTGCTTTTGACAGCACGAAAAAGAGCTGYCTTTATGCCGCGATGTCTGAATTTGGTATCCCTGCAAAACTAATACGGCTATGTAAACTGACGTTGAGCCACACCAAAAACTCCGTCAGGATCGGGAAGAGTTCGATACCAAACGAGGTTTCAGACAAGGCGACTGCCTATCGTGTGACTTCTTCAACCTGCTGCTGGAGGAAATAATTCGAAAATAGAACTTAATCTAGCAGGTACAATCTTTTCTAAGAGTGTACATCTGCTGGCGTACGCTGATGATATTGATATCATCGGCCTCAACACCCGCGCCATTGGCTCTCACGTCACTGTTGATTGTCATAACTTTGAAATCGCACATAATTTCGCCTATCTTAGAAATAGTATAAACACTACCAACAATGTCAGCCTGGAAATTCAATGCAGGATTACTCTTACCAACAGGTGCTTCTTCGGACTGAGTAGGCAATTGAGAAGCAAAGTCCTCTCTCCACGAACAAAAACCAAAGTCTACAAGTAACTCATAATTCCAGTCCTGCTGTATGGTATGACAATATCTCATGATTCTACGTTGCTAGTTTTCGGGAGAAAAGTTCTGCGAAAGATTTATGGCCCTTTGCGCGTTGGCCACGGTAAATATCGCATTCAATGGAACGATGAGCTGGATGAGATATATAACGATATTGATATAGGGTAGCTAATTAAAAAACAGCAGCTACGCTGGCTAGGTCATGTTGTCCGAATGGACGAAACCATTCCAACTCTGAAAGTATTTGACGCAGTACCCGCCGGGGGAAGCGGAGAAAGAGGAAGACCTCCGCTCCGTTGGAAAGACCTGGTGGAGAAGGACCTGGCTTCGTTTGGAATATCCAATCGGGGCCACATACCGAAAAGAAGAATCGACTGGCGCGCTGTTGTTAACTCGGCTATAATCGCGTWAACGGTGTCTACGCTATTAAAGAAGAAGAATAGACACATTTATAAAAATGCGAGTAAACTTTTTTAATTTCATATGTTTTTAATAATTTTTTGTAATAAAGAAGAGAAACAAGAAACCAATGAATGGTATTAAAAAATAATAATCATTTATATGAACAAAATATTTGTATTGCTTTTATATTTGTTTACATTAAAAAAATTATTTACAAAGTTAAAGACAAATACATTTTCAAATTAAATTTATTGAGTAATACTTGTCTCTTTTCTTGATTCCGATTGTGATTAGGCAGTTCGCTACCTGGTGTCTATTTCTTAGGTATGAACAGAATCGCAATTTTGAGGGTCATAACTTATTTTAAATTTTATACAAATGTAATGCCGCACAAACATTATGGGATGAAAACTTCTTCTCGTGCTATATCCAAAAATTCTCCTCCGTCTTCGTTGCTTCGTTCATAGGGATACAAACATCGTGAAATGAAACATCGATGGTTCGATGTATCGAAGTTTCTTCAAACAATATCGAAATCAAAAAAAAAAAAAATCGGCCATTGAAACATCGCTGTATCGAAACATCGATGGATTTTTGAACTTTTTAACGTATTTAATTAGTGAGCATAAAAAGCTTATTTCAAAACCATAAATAACTGAAATACAGTAGTACACTTTTAATTGATATATGTGTATTTTAGCTACCTACGAGTATTAAAACCTTTTCTCAATAAATAAAAGATATAAATAGTTTTTGAATAAACAACAAATTATTTATTTAAAAAAGAATTAAAAAAATAAAAATTTGGAAAGTCAAGCGATTTCTTTGCTCTGTGGCCGTTGCTCCAGCTTTTGAAAACAGTCGTTCACTAGGGACTGAAGTGCCCACATGGATAAATATTTGGAAGCTTATTTATACAATACAGGAAATACATTTTTCATATCATCCCACATTTCTGTTGGATTCTGATTGATAGACGCAACAGCTGATACAAGATACATTTGCACTTCAACTTCCGTTGTTGTAAAAGCAGATAAATTGAAAAACTTACATTTCATATTTTTCTGTTGCACACTCTGAAGATTCCGACGTACTAACGCCATTATTTGCATCCTTTATTAAATTATTTAAATACAAAACTGTTTTGTTTTAGCCAGTGCATCCTTAAAATCCTGAAATTTGATTCTCGGATCCACTACAGTAGCCAACACCAGAACTGAATTAAATTCAAGTTTGTCAAATCTCTTATTCATGTTCTTTTGCAGTTTACTTTTTTGCTCCCCTATAATAGCTTCTTGAGCTGAAATTATTCTCGTATCAGAGCTTCAGTTAAACAGCTTACTAATGGTATAATCTTGCTAATGGTAACGTAGGTATCAGCCGAAATCTTCCTGGTTACAATTTCAAAACACTTTAATCTCTCTAACATATAAAAACATGAATTCTTCGCGTTCACACGTCAAGAATCAGTACTTGTAGAAGCCCCGATGTCTATTTGTTTCCTGAGCAATTTATCACTGGTATTAACACTTCTTTTAATAAACTTAACAACTTCGCGCACCTTAGTTATCAAAGCTGATACTTCCGTGGACACATCTATTGATGGCGTTACAACCAAATTAAGCATGTGTGCGAAGCACGGTATGATTTTTTTCGCCAAACAAGCTTCTATTTAGTTTCATCATGGTTTCATCATTATCAGTTTCTTCTAAATAAGCTCCTGTATGACTTTCGTGCAGTTCGATTACTCCCAAYGTCCCACTTAACAAACGTAAATGGTCCAAAAATTAATTAATACCCCAAGGAACGACTGATTTTTCATTGTCTCCGTCCATATGTCATACGTTAGGCAATAACTGTCGCACTTACGATTATACTCTTTGAAAATTGAAGACAGCGCTGCATATTTTTCATCCACTCATAATTTTATTGTTTCTCTACTTGGAACTTTCAAAAGCGGAACCAGTTCTTTCATCATCTGCAGAAAACCTTTTCCTTCTACAGTGKAAAATAGCTTGTTGTCCATTATAATATATTTCACAATTGCTACAGTGATTCTCCTTGATTTAGGGCCATCTTGGCAAGAAATACTTTTGACCTGCTGAAAAAAGTCACAGTCGAAGCGAATACCCCTAGTGTTCAAGGTGTACGGATGCGTTTTTAATTCGGTCCGTGAATTCTGTGACAAGCAAAAATTCAAAAAAAAAAAAATACTGATTTAATAGAAAATCAACAAATAGCAAACAGGGCACACAAGTTTTTATAATTAAACATCCACAAAAAGTAAAGACAAACAAAAATGAGTGCTACTCAGCCTCACCAGCAAGGCCGTAGGCATTCTTTAAATGCCTACTTTAGCTTTGTCGAGACAACAACAGTAACTCCTGGCAAAACCAAAATTATCGCCGATGACTCATCATCGCAGCGATCAGCTGAAAGAGCAAGTAAGCAAGGGCTGTCAGCAGAAGCAACTGGGAACAGCAAACGGGCAACAACAAATGCCCTGACAGCRATCAGTGTGCAGGTCCCAGCAAGCACCCGGAGAGCGAAGTAAAACAAAATGCAAGGTGAAAATGTCCAAACAAACAAGCCCCGTCTGTTCAGACTGGTATTAATTGCTATATTAAAGTAAAAAGGAAACTAAGTACAGTTAAATCAGCGGTCAATACCAAAAAATTACAACCAGGCACACCAAATGGTAAAAAGCCAGAAATCCTAAATGGCAACAGATTTGCCATACTAAGCAATGGTTCAGACGACGATGCGAAGGGTACCACCACAGTCGTTAATACCAAAGCAGCTCCAATATATTTGCGCAAGCRTAGCAGTAATGCTCTCGTTGCGAAATTAGGAGTAATTGTAGGTACTAACAAATTCCATATAGTTCCTTTGAAAAAAGGCAATATAGATGAAACAAAAATTCAGTCCTACACTGAAAAATGTTTCATGGAAATAGTTAAATTTTTGTCCAATAAAATCAAAAATTATTACTCATATCAACTAAAGAGCTCTAAGGGCCTAGTTGTGGTAATCAAGTGTATAGAGTCCGCCGTAGACTCTAGTGAAATCAGAGAAGCATTGGAAGAATGCGGCTTTGGAATTAAAACAGTTGTAAATATATTTAATAGAAACAAAGTACCACAGCCAATGTTTCAAATTGAATTATTGCCGAACTCAAATCAACTTAAAAAATTAAACACATCCAATATATAATTTGAAATATTTGCTGCATCGTAGAGTAACTCTGGAAGAACCACATAAAAGAAACGGTCCGGTACAATGTACTAACTGCCAAGAATATGGGCACACTAAATCGTAAATGATACTGCGTCGAATACTTTCAGAGCTGGAGTGTTTTCGTCCATTCGGACAACATGCCCTAGCCAGCGTAGCCTTTTAATTCTATGTCGTCATATATCTCATCCAGCTCATCGTTCCATCGAATGCGATATTCGTCGTGGCCAACGCGCAAAGGACCCTAAATCTTTCGCAGAACTTTTCTCTCGAAAACTCGCAACATCGACTCATCAGTTGTTGTCATCGTCCAAGCTTCTGCACCGTATGGCAGGACGGGAATTATGAGTGACTTATAGACTTTGGTTTTTGTTCGACGAGAGGGGACTTTGCTTCTCAATTGCCTGCTCAGTCCGAAGTAGCACCTGTTGGCAAGAGTTATCCTGCGTTGGATTTCTAGGCTGACATTGTTGGTGGTGTTTATGCTGGTCCCAAGATAGATGAAATTATCTACGACTTCAAAGTTATGACATTCAACAGTGACGTGAGAGCCAAGTCGAGAGTGCGACGACTGTTTGTTTGATGACAGGAGATATTTCGTCTTGCCCTCGTTCACTGCCAGACCCATTTGTGTTGCTTCCTTGTCTGAAGAAAGCAGAAATAACGGCGCGATTGTTGAGGCAGATGATATCAATATCAGCGGCATACGCCAGCAGCTGTACACTCTTATAGAAGATGATACCTTCTCTATTTAGTTCTGCAGCTCGAACTATTTTCTCCAAAAGCAGGTTGAAAATGTTGCACGATAAGGAATCGCCTTGTCTGAAACCTCGTTTGGTATCGAACCCTTCCCGATCCTGACGGAGTTTTTGGTGTGGCTCAACGTCAGTTTACACAGCCATATTAGTTTTGCGGGGATACCAATGCGGCATAAAGGCAGCTCCTTTCCGTGCTGTCGTGGCGGCTTTGAAATCGACGAAGAGGTGGTGTGTATCGATTCTCCTCTCACGGGTCTTTTCCAAGATTTGGCGCATGGTGAATTCTTGTCGGTTGTTGAYTTTCCAGGTCTAAAGCCACACTGATAAGGTAGAATCAGTTTGTTGACGGTGGACTTTAACTCAACTCTCGGTATCTATCCCATCCCGCTCGTGTTGTGGTCGACCGTAACGTTGCGAGGTAGGCAGTCTTTTTTCTCTCCACTGCGACACGGCACTCCTCGTCGTACCAACTGTTCCCTTATACCGAGTGGTTGACGAGTGCTCTCAGAGAGCAGTAGTGCAAGCCGAGTAGGAAATTGTTCAGCTGTCTGTTGTGATTGCAGCTTCTCGACGTCCAACCTTCCTTGTATTTGTTGACGTGCGTTTTTTGCTGCACAGAGGCGGCTGCGAAACTTGGCTCTATATTAGGACTCGGAACGCACGCACATCTAAAACACTGGAGACGTGTCTTACGTCTATTACAACATGATCGTTCTGGTTGCTGGGTTTTCGGTCCGGAGACAGCCAGGTAGCTTGATTTATCTTCTTATGCTGGAATCTAGTACTAAAGATAACCATATTTCGGGCTCCGACGAAGTCGATCAGCCTCTACCCATTTCTGTATGTTTCCTCGTGGAGGCTGAATTTACCAACCGTAATGGCAAAAATACCTTCTTTGCCCACCCTGGCGTTAAAGTCGCCAAGCACAATTTTCACATCGTGGCGGAGGCAGCTCTCATAAGTGCGCTCCAAGCACTCATAAAAGGCATCTTTGATCACATCGTCCTTCTCTTCCGTCGGGGCGTGGGCGCAAATCAACGATATGTTGCAGAACCTCGCTTTGATGTGGATTTTGGCTAGACGTTCACCGGAGTGAATGATAGTACTCGGCGACGGAGTCTCTCTCCCACCACGAATCCCACACCAAACTTGCGCTCCTATTTATGGCCACTATAGTAAAAGCCACAAGGACCTTCTCGTTTCTGTCCTTGTCCCGTCCATCGCATTTCTTGGACGGCTGTGATGTAAGCCTTTATTTTCACGAGGACATCATCTAGCTGTGCAGCGGCACCTTCAAAATTAAGGGACCGGACATTCCAGGTGCATGCCCTCAATTCGTAGTCCTTTTTTCATTGGGGGTGGTTTTTTACGTGGCGGGTCCCAAACCCAGCGCACAACCCTGCGGAGGAGATGTTTCGCTTTCTCACGGTAGCTCGCCTTCAAACGGATGTTCTTAGGCTACTCAGAGGATACTTGGTCAAAGACCGGAAGTCGTGAGCTGCTTGAGTCATATGTCCTATTACTTCTAACAATAATAATATGCAAGGAAGGTATGCAAATGTGGTGAAAGTCTACACTGTGCAAATGCAACTGCCGCAAAATTCTCGAAACTATGATTATAAATCTTACACAGTGTATGACACATTTATGTCTACCATGCAAAACATGATCCAAGAGTTAATAAAAACACAAAATCCAATGCTGCAAATTTTATTAAGTAAAAAATGAGCTTACCAAATATCTGTATATGGAATGCTAACGGTGTTAACCAATATAAATTAGAGATTATCAAATTTTTGTCTGAAAAGAATATGGATGTAATGCTTATTTCCGAAACTCATCTAACAAATAAAAATAATTTCAATATACCGGGATTTAGACTATATGTTACAAAAAAAGCGCATGGTGGCTCGGCAGTGTTCATTAGAAATTGTTTAAACCACTATGCTCTAGAATCTCATGCTACACCACAGTTACAAACTACAACAAATTTAAAGAATTTTTTTGAACACAAGGTCAAAGATTTCTTGCACTTGGAGGTTACAACGCAAAACACATATACTGGGGCTCAGGTCTTATTAATCCAAAGGACGGCTGTATCAAACTATTATAAATAGGCACAATAAGCGTCAAATAATATCTCTTGGTAAGCCAACATATTGGCCTAGTGATCGTAAGAAAATACCAGATTTAATTGATTTTGCTGTAATCAAAAATATAGATAAATCGCACATAACAGCTGGTACATGTACTGATCTATCTTCTGATCACTCTCCTGTAATAATAAAGTTATGTGAACAACCTATATTTTTTAATCCAAAAGTGGGTCTAACTTCTTATAAAACGAATTGGCTAAAATATAGAAAATACGTCAGTAGCCACATTAATATTGAGTACAAAATAAATACAGGAATATATATTGACGAAAGCATAAGAGAAGTCAATAATATGATAACCAGCGCARCTGTCTTAGTAACACCAAACAAAAGCTATTATATATTATATCTATTATATCTCTAATAGAGAAATAGAAATGCTTGTAAACGAAAAAAGGCGTGCAAGATGTGAATAACAGATAATCGTTCCCCTTCCACTCAGCTTCAATTAAAATCTGTTGTACGTAAATTAAAAAAAGAGCTTATACGTGAGGAAGAATTGAACACCGAAATGTTTATAAAGAAGCTGTGTCCAAATTCAAACAAGAAAAATACCCTTTGGAAAGCCCAAAAGTCCCTGAAGCCACCCACTAACTCCAACATGCCTATAAGAGACATGGGTGGAAATTGGGCTCGAAGTGACGAGGAAAGACTAATCGTTTTGTAAATCACCTATTATAGGTATTTCAACCCAATTTGCCAATGATCAACTTTAAGCTGTCAATCTTACCCAACACCGCTAAAGAGTCGCTCGAGTCTCTTAAGACTTCACCTTCTGAAATTATTGGTATCACAASTTAATCTAAAAAAGTCGCCGGGACATGGTAATATTTCCCCAAAAATGCTAATTGAGTTAACAATTATTGCTGTAGAGGTGCTCTCTTTGCTCTTCAATGCAATTCTTAGCTTCGGATACTACCCAATTTCATGGAAAAAGTCGCAGATTATTTGATAGATAAACCTGGAATATACTTAACACGGCTGTCTTCATACAAACCAATCAGTCTTCTACCCTGTCTTTCAAAAGTATTTGAAAAAGTATTACTATCAAATATGTCTCCTTTCCTCCATGAAAATAATACATCAATTCGGTTTTCGTGCGAAACATGGCACAATAGAGCATATAAGTAGAATTACTAACGAGATAAGGAAAGCATTTGAACACAGGGAGTACTGTTCAGCAATATTTCTAGATGTAGCTCAGGCGTTTCGTGTGACACGAAGATCTTTTATACAAGATTAAAAAAATTCTACCTTTAGAATTATATAAAACATTGGAGTCTTACTTAAAAAATAGAAAATTTATGGTAAAAGAGGGAGATTTCATATCTGATGAACGACTGACAAGGGCTGGTATACCCCAGGGCAGTGTATTAGGCCATCATATATAGAGCAGATCTTGCAACASCTAATAATGTATTACACACACAGCTATTGTGAGCATTTTAGCATCAAGAGCCTGTTTAGATTTTATCACTTTAAGAAAAAGCAGATCCAATAAATAAAAWAATTTAGGGGAAGAAGAAGGTTGGATCAGCGCTGGGAACTGATCCAATTTATTTTGCAGTACTGACGGAGTACATGTACTAGGTACGATTCAATACATGCAGTCTTCTTATTACTATTGTCGGATAACTCACTTGACGCTGTCGTCCCAGCGGTTGTAGTGCGGCATAGTTTTGGATTAGCATTGTGCATTATCAACTTGATCGAGTAATACCTTTTTATGTACATTCACAACGTGAGAGCGAAGATTCGACGTGTTACCTGATGTTTTTAATTTCTTCTTGCAGAGTTTGCATGAGGCGGAAGCATCTGAATTTCTTATAAAGAATCTCCAGACCGTTCTTTTTAATTTTGAAGGCAGCATTTTGAAAATCTGAAATACTATGCACATATTTAAACGTCTAAACGCAATTATTTACATATATTTTATATTCACTACACCTGTAATAAAGTTGTGATTGACAGCAGATGAATTCGAAACAAAACTTATATTAAACGCTCAAAATTTACTTCTAACACACATAGTATGAAATAGGCTGTCACACAAAATTTACATGTTTTCGATTTTTTGTAAAACTTATTTCGCATTAATTTATAAGCGGATTCTCAGTATTATTCAAGTGCAYATTCAACCAACGAATTCTCCGTATTTTACAACAAAACACATGCACACACGCATTAATACCGAGAAAAAGTGCTGCAAAAATATGGAGTAAATTTTGAAAAAAATCGACATAAAACATCGATCCAGGCAACATCGATGTATTGATGTTTTTAGAATCACAACATCGATGCATCGTTTGCTTCCCTATTCGTTCAACGATACATTTACAAATAAAAGTTTGTAGTTACCTCCGCACTATTTTTTCATCCGAGCTCAAATAAAAAACAAACTCGGATCCATTTTAATATTTAATTAGCTTTTGTTAGTTTATTGAAAATTTGCAACAGTTTTGACAATTCCACATCTATTGTGACCTAAAAATTCGATCCAAAAGAATGTGGATCTTAAAAACTAGAGTGAATTCCGTTTGCAATCGAATGGCATAATGCCAATCACGGTGTACGATTGACGTATCACGGAATTTTCTTTGGTATGTTTACCGATTCCTGCACGGATGTAACGATTCAACCACCGGATGACGAAAAAAGTTGAAATCCTGATGACTTTCTCTCTGTTCCCAAGCTTCGGGCCACTGCCCTATCCACAAATCGACGTTAWCCGAAAATCTATAAAGTGCCATAACGAAGAACTAATCTAATATATAAAACGGTATTTTGGTACAAGAAATCACARTAGCAAGGGGCACTGTGTACCAAAAAATTTGAAAAAGTGGGCGTGGACCCTCTAATAAGTTTAAGGTTAACTAACTTCAAAAATAACGTTTTCGGGAAAATCGATTTGAAGTCAAGTATCACGGACGGTCGTTTAAAACGAAATTAATTTAATGTGGCACCGCCCAATTTTTGGTGAAATCATATAATTCGGGACCCGACCTACCGATTTCGACTAAATTTAGTACGTGGCATTTTTGTCATATTCTTATATCACAGTGTGAAATGGGTAAAATTCTACTACAACCACGACTATATCCCATATAACAAAATTTTAAATTCTACTTTGAGTCTTTCACTTTYCAGTACACAAATCAGGAAGCAATTGGTATAACGAACAAAATTTTGCCTTCCTAATTGCTTTAAATTATGCCACCTCATGACCAAAAATTGTCCAAATCCAAACAAAACTGTTCAAGTCCTTGGGTACCGGATATGTGGACCTCAGTATTTATAGTTCACTTTTTACCCAAAATATGGATCAATGTTTGAAATAAACAATTGAAATTCAGAGAGAATCCTTTCGGACTATAAAATTGGGTAGTCGAAATAGATTTTGAGCTTCATTAAATTAAATTCGGGAAATTGAAAAAATATTCGAGCTGTTCAAAATGAGTGAAAATAAAGAAGAAATTCGCTACATTTTGAAATTTTTGTATAAAAAAGAGATTAATGCCACGCAAGCTACCAATCAGTTCGTGAGGCGCAACAATGGTTCTCTCGCTTACGTTCTGGAAATTTCGATTTATACTGGTGGAATAATGTCTCTAATGAAAAATGGCAAAAAGTGGTCTACAAAAATGGTACATATTTGTTTATTTATTTTTTAGTATAATTATAAAACAATTAAGGGAGGGCTAAGTTCGGGTGTCACCGAACATTTTATACTCTCGCATCAAATACCGTATTTGTTTAAAGTTTTATTCCGCTATCATCGTTGGTTCCTAATGGATACTTATATTATACAGAGAAGGCATCAGATGGAATTCAAAAGAGCGTTATATTGAAAGAAGGCGTGGTTGTGAACCGATTTCACCCATATTTCGTACATGTCATCAGGGTGTTAAGAAACTATTATGTACCGAATTTCATTGAAATCGGTTGAGTACTTCCTGAGATATGGTTTTTGGTGCATAAGTGGCCGACGCTACGCCCATTTTCACTTTCTAAAGAAAGCCTGGGTGCAGCTTCTTTCTGATATTTCGTAAAACTTAGTGTTTCGGACGTTTTTTGTTAGTCGGTTAACGCACTTTTAGTGATTTTCAACGYAACCTTTGTTTTGGAGGTGGGCGTGGTTATTATCCCATTTCTTTCATTTTTGAACTGTATGTGGAAATGGCTGAATGAAACAACTCTGTAGAGTTTGGTTGACATAGCTATAGTAGTTTCCGAGATATGTACAAAAAACTTAGAAGGGGGCGGGGCGCTCCCACTTTTCCAAAAAAATTACGTCCAAATATGCCCCTCTCTAATGCGATCCTTTGTGCCAAATTTCATTTTAATATCTTTATTTATGGCTTAGTTATGACACTTTATAGGTTTTCGGTTTTCGCCATTTTGTGGGCGTGGCAGTGGGCCGATTTTGCCCATCTTCGAACTTAACCTTCTTATGGRGCCAAGAATTACGTGTACCAAGTTTCATCATGATATCTTAATTTTTACTCCAGTTACAGCTTGCACTGACAGACGGACGGACGGACAGACAGACATCCGGATTTCAACTCAACTCGTCACCCTGATCACTTTGGTATATAAAACCCTATATCTGACTCTTTTAGTTTTAGGACTTACAAACAACCGGTATGTGAACAAAACTATAAGAGAGTATAAAAGTAACTTTGTTGCGAGAGTATAAAAACAAAAAAAAGTTGTTAAAATTATGGAAACACGCTCCGAAGTAGCACAACCCTATGTAATTGAATCAATTGACATAGACGTAGTACTATTTTCAATGATCTTTTGCACTGCTTGTTTTAACCGAACCACTGTGCATCGATTGACTAAACAGCCCCGTGTTGGGGACGAAATCATCAGCTCCTATGAGCATCCCTCATGTTCTGTAATTTGTTATCTATAAATGTGGTTGAGGACATCGTTAAGAATGTTAAAGAGAGCTCAGGGTGAGTATACTATGTTATATGTATACATGTGTACATATGTAAATTAAGGGCACGTTTGAACATCAAACAGATTTTTCAGATGATTAAGCTGCTGTGTGTTCATAAATCCACATAAACATACATACACAGATGTGTACACATACATATATAAATTAAAACAATTATGCTTTCTTCCCAGCAAAGTGATAAGCAAATTCTGCTATTTGCTTCTTGTTTAAGTTGTACCTCCTTTTCTTTTTTTTGTATTTTTTTTTKKTTTTTTTTTGTTTTTTTGTTTCTTTTTTTTTGATACTCACCTTGAAGCCATTCAACAAATAGACCTATAACTTATAAGCTAATACCAAACGACTAAATCAAATTCTGTGTAAAGAGATTAAAACCTTCCGATTTTCCCTCTTTACAGCCTATTAAGTGTAATCTAGCTAATTTTTAACCCTTAGTAAAAGATGAAACTAATCGCAAAGACTGGTTCACTCGACAAAAACAATTTTTGACGACCCCCAAAGGTGATCTCCAGCCACTTCTCCAGCCTGCTGAATGGCAGTGAAAGCACAACGTCAATAGAAGGCGAACCCGATTCCGCAATCGATGACGATCGAGTAGAAGTTCCATTACCCGACCATGAAGAAGTTCGAATAGTTTGGAATTTAATTCGAATTCGATTGGAATTTAAGTGAATTATGCCCAATCCTCAAAAAAGTAGACCCGACAATCTGCGCCAACTAACGTGGGATAAGCCTCCTTAACATTGCATATAATGTTCTGTCGAGCATATTGTGAAAGTACCGTCAACAAACTGATTGGACCTTATCAGAGTTGCTTTAGACCTGTAAAATCAACAACCGACCAGATATTCACCATGCGCCAAATCTTGGAAAAGAGCCGTGAAATGAGAATCGACACTCACCATCTCTTCGTCGATTTCAAAACTGCTTTGGACAGCACGAAAAGGAGCTGCGTTTATGCCGCGATGTCTGAATTTGGTATCCCTGCAAAACTTATACGGCTGTGTAAGCTGACGTTGAGCTGCACCAAAAGCTCCATCARGATCGGGAAGGGTTCGATACCAAACGAGGTTTCAGACAAGGCGATTCCTTATCKTGTGACATTTTCAACCTGCTTCTGGAGAAAATAGTTCGAGCTGCAGAACTAAATAGAGAGGGTACCATCTTCTATAAGAGTGGACAGCTGCTGGCGTATGCCAGCGATATTGATATCATCGGCCTTAACACAAACACCATCAACAATGTCAGCCTAGAAATCCAACGCAGGATAACTCTTGCCAACAGGTGCTACTTCGG
The DNA here is from genome assembly GCF_001853355.1 of Bactrocera latifrons. Lineage (NCBI taxonomy): Eukaryota > Metazoa > Arthropoda > Insecta > Diptera > Tephritidae > Bactrocera > Bactrocera latifrons. The sequence continues at coordinate 162,121 of NW_017537070.1, forward strand.
ACTGAGTAGGCAATTGAGAAGCAAAGTCCTCTCTCGACAAACAAAAACCAAACTCTATAAGTCACTCATAATTAACGTCCTGCTATATGGTGCAGAGGCTTGGATGATGATAATAACTGATGATTCGACGTTGCGAGTTTTCGAAAGAAAAGTTGGCCACGGTGAATATCGCATTCGATGGAACGATGAGCTGTACGAGATATACGACGACATTGACATAGTTCAGCGAATTAAACGACAGCGGCTAGGCTGGCTAGGTCGTGTTATCCGGATGGACGAAAGCACTCCAGCTTTGAAAGTATTCGACGCAGTACCCGCCGGTTGAAGCAGAGGATGAGGAAAGCCTCCACTCCCTTGGAAAGACTTGGAATATCCAATTAGGGCCACGTAGCGAAAAGGAGAAACGACTGGCGCGCGGTTGTTAATTCGGCTATAATCGCGTAAGCGGTAACTACTAAAATTAAGAAGAAGAAGACATATTTATATATAATAATTAAATAGATATATTCACTTGTAAGTTTCGATTTATTTCAACTTTCTTTACGTCTACTCGTATATGTTAATTTACGAAATATTAAGGGGTTATATCCACTTGCGATTATGAAAAAATCGATATTTATTTTTTAATGTACATATATTCAAGAATATTTTCTGAAAATTTCAAGTTGATCCGACTAATAGTTTCGGAGATACAACCTTGAAAAGGTGGACGCTCGATGTCAGGTATAGGCTGAGGGCGCAGTAATTAAAACTTTAAACGCGTTTATCTCAATACCGTTTTTTCAGAGTCGGTGAGGAAAATTTCTCCGAAACCGCTAAACCGATCGATTTGAAATTTTCGCACGACTTACTGAGATATATTTTTCAGGTAATGGTCGAAGGAATAARGTTTTGGACAATAATTTCGATTTTTTAAGCCACTTTGAAATGAAAAATTTTCATTAAAAACTGAATTTTTCAAAAATTKAATCAAAAGTTTGACTAGGCCTTCGATCATTACCTGTAGTTATTTATCACAAAACTAAATATTTTTGGGTTTTGGTTTTCAGATAATTTGGACCAGAGATATCTTGCTCACCGCCAAGAACTTTTTTTGGACGTCTCTCCGCAGATCATCTACAGGAGCTAGGGGATTCAATATTTTTTTTAAATAAACCGCTGATTGTTAAACTACGTTAAGTTCTATTTAAGTACATTTTTTCCATTAATGTATCAAATAAAATGCCTCTTTGGAAAAAATTCACAAGAAAACACGTTTTTTCTGCCTCGCAAGGGGATATAACCCCTAACTCTTACAATAACGCCGCAATAGTAAATTAATAATTGTTTGAAACCTCCCTCCATTATTTTGATAATGCCCAGATAATCCTCCATGTAACTATTGAATGTGCTCTTATTTTTAGGTTTAATACATACCTTGTACTTTAATCAATTATGAACTTGTTAACAATATATTTTTCAGTCATGATTAGTTTTATACACACTATAATATAATTTTCTAAAATATCTAAGAATGATGTTGTTTTAATGACATTTGTAGACATTTTCGAAGCTTATAATGAGAAAGTTGAAAGTTGAAATATTGCAAACAGCAATTAAGTCGAAAGTTTATTAGGTAACCGCAATGTGCTAAAATTAGGAAGAAAAAATATGTTGAAAAACTTGCAGACTCCGGCATCAAATATGGGATCAAAAATTATCAAAAATAACAGAAAGTTAAAAATAGGAGAAAAATACCTTCAGTTGACTAAATTCTATATTAAACAAGTAAGAAAGTGGCATGTTCGGTTGCAACCGAACATTTACAAGTATACTCTTACAACTTTCAAGATCTAAAGCCAGGGAAATACCTTAAGATGTAGAACGTCAACGAGAGGATCGGAATGTAAGAAATTTTATATATACATACATATACTCTATATGACTCATACTGTGACCGACAAATTTGGCATAAGATTTGTTAGAAAAAATTACCTCTCCGGCTCTCATAAAGCCTTCTCATATCAGCTTGAAAGTAAAATTTAACGTCTCTGGTGTAATTAGTTATGGATTTTTTGCGCTTTTATTATTTTTGAACAGTTCCGCTTTCATCCATTTTCACAATACTGGTAGGAGTTCTTATAAGATTTATATTCAGGTTGTTGTAGCTTTAGTGGATTAGGAGATATGTACATTAAATATATTGGAGGACGTGGCCCCTCCCACTTTTTCAAAATTTATTAATTTTTACTCATACATAGGTCCCCTTGCTACTGAGATGCCCTGTGCCAAACTCGGACGGACGGACAGACAGACAGTCAACCGGTTTCAACTTTTCTTGTCATCCTTAACATTTATATATACATAACCCTATATCTATATCKATTAGTTTTAGGTGATACGTACCACCGTTAAGTGAACAAAATTATTATAGTTTTCAGTAACATGTTACAACAGTATAAAAACAGTTTAGGCAATCTTCTGAAATGATTGCACATAAATTTCACCTATCAATAATTAATAAAATTGCAGCTGTTGCTTGGTACTACTGATGGCATGGCAACGATACGGCTATGTTAAGGGTTCGCCAATCATAGCTTAACTACACTCTTGGCAAAGCAAACCTTACCACTCAAAATTTTCATGTATTGGGCATATTTGACTACATTTTATTGCGGTTAAAACAATAAAATCGACCGCTTTTGTACAAGTATAAGCACATTAAAAATAATTTGTGTTTTAATCATTAAACGTAATAAATTAAAAACTTTAATTATGATTAGATAGTATTATTTAGTTTACTTWTGCTTACTAAAAAAATGAAAAAAGTCCGAGCGTATGTGTTGTAGCAGTAGTTGCTATGGTATTTTGTTGGTAATGTAAACATTTAAGTAAATTCAATCAAATATAAATAAGGTGCTTGTATAAAGCGTTTCAGCGGAAGTGATTAATTTTATTATAAGTTAAAAACATAATACTCAGTTTTATAATTTCCCTTTGCAAACACCATCAATTAGAGTAGTTCAGCAGGTATGAGTGTTTCGGTAGAGAGTGCGTCCAGTCAACGTTCTAATGCACAAGCTTCAACGCTTACTTCAGCCGCGCGGCCTCCTACGTCGCTGCTCTTCTCAGTAAGTAGTATGAGAACTTTATCGGTAATCTCTGAAAATCTTATTTTATTTCTAAATTGCATCGTCTATATCCAGTTTTTGAATGTCCTCCGAACATACTACTATTTATACCATGTTAATGTTATTGCAATTTAAAATTATACGGATATATAGTACATTATTGTTTGTAAATGGTAATAATTTTCCACCCTTTTCGAAACGAAGTAATCAAACTTATACATATTGCATTATTCTATCAATGATAATATATATTCCCCTTGCCGCTTTATGATTAACAAGTTTTTCTAAATAATCTCTTATTAAATAATATTTTATTCATATATATAGCGTGGAAATTTGGTTAGTAGCCGGATGAGCAATGACAGATCTACGACAGCACGTCCGTCTACAGCTGTCCGGGGAGTTGGCTATGGTGCAAACTCAGCTGGTTCCACAGGACAGCGATTCGACGAACTATTTTTAGAAAAGGCCAAGCAGCAAACGCTGTCCTCTACAAATGCAACTGTAGACACTAAAAAGGAAGTCAAGTGAGTATGCCAAATAGTAAGGACTCATTTAAGCGTATAATTCAATAAATTATATAAATATATAGTATACACAGATCTTCTTTATCGTTTAAATATCTTAAATAAATACATACTTGTATTTAAATTATAAATCAAATTTTGAAATTACATGTACTCTTCTTAATATTAATAAAGTATATAAATTTTTTCACGCTACGATATGTTCATAGTCCGCAAGTTAAGTTTAAGCACCTAGAATCAAAGATCACAAAATTGCTTGAAGCTTCAATACTGTTATCAACAGAAAACGCATTAGTTAATAACGGCACATCTACAGCCGAATTAAAATCAACATTATCAGAAGCGCTAAATAAGGCCAAAGAAGCTTTTTCACTGGATCGTACTTTGCATCAATTTCGAGCACAATATGGAGAAAATATTTTCCACAATTTCGACCTTACTTATGCGGTAAGGCTTTTGAATTTCTCACAAACATTTCCGTTAAACTGATAAGAGCGATTAATGCATATTTATGTAATAGGTTTTCTTTAACCTGGCCGAACAGTATGAACGCAATGACATGCACATTGAGGCTCTTAACACCTACAGTATCATGACAAAGAATAAAATGTTTCCACACGTGAATCAGCTGAAGTTAAATATGGGAAATATATACTATAAAATGGGAATATATCCAAAGGCAATTAAAATGTACCGGATGGCTCTCGACTCAGTGCCGAATAACTTAAAACAACTTCGACTTAAAATAACTCAGAATATTGGAATCCTATTTGTACGCATGGGGCAATACATTGATGCGGCGTCCAGCTTTGAATTCATAATGACTGAACGCGCTGATATTCGCAGTGGTATACACTCTATTCTGTGCTATTATGCCATGGGAGATGTTGAAAAAATTAAGAGTACATTTCGTAACTTATGCGACATTCAACCGATTGAAAGCGAAAAYGATCTGGAAATAGAGAACAACATTGTCAAAATTCAAGAACATGACACTGTCGCTTTGGGTGCAGACGCTAAWGAGCAGGAGCGTAATTCATCTCTTTTCCAGCAAGACGTCACTCCCTCTATTGAGAAAGTTATTAATGACGCAGCAAGTGCGAATATGGAACTTGATGCTAATGACAAAACTAAGAAAAATTCTGATGTGATCAGAAAGCGTTATGTTACTAAAGCTCTCAAGTGTGACGAGCTGGCTGGTTACATCAAACAGCGACGCAATAATGACAAACGGGGTATTACCATGATTGTAGATTTAATATCACCGATTATCGAGGAGAATTATAACGATGGCAAGTACCGCTATTCAATCAATGTATATATTGTAGTTTCTACCTCTTGACCAAAGGTTTTTACTTAATATAATTTTTTTTATTATTAGGCTATAACTGGTGCATTGAAGTTATAAAAACCTCAAGTTTGTCTTGGCTTGCAAACGAACTGGAATTAAATAAAGCCTTGGTTTACTTGCGTCAAAACGAAGTCAGTCAGGCAATTGAAACCTTGGAAATGCATAACAAAAACTCGGAAGAATCAATGACCGCCAGTGCACTGATAAACCTTTCCTTTATTTATATCAATGTAAGACGTTTATTGATTTTTATAATTTATTTGGCTTGCAGGGAAAAATATTTTGTATATTGGACAATAATTGTGTCGCATACATATCCAATGGCACCATATGAGATATTATAGCCGCGCCTACTTCCAATGTCTATGYAACTCTCATAATACAAGGTTGTCATCACAACTCCGTTCAATATCGATATTTTCACAAATATTGGGTAATCGAAAAAGTCTTTTCGTATTTTATCAATAGATGTTATAACGGGTGTTTCAATAGCTCCGCTACAAAAGTAGACCAATAGGGACAACAAACCACGCCAAATTTTTACTCGCTCTTTCGACATTTCTCTTCAGAAGGGCTTGCCATTTCATGGAAGATATACGATTCAACAACGAGTGCAAATTATTAAAATTTACTACCGAAAGTCAGTGGCCTCAATTTTAAGAGTGAGAATCAATAGAATTATTTATTTCTGTGAAAGTACATTTATAAGTACTCTATGAGTATTYATTGCATTCCGAAAAAATTACGGTTTGATGATAACCGAATATTTTTGRCCTGGATTGGATGATATGGACTTGGACAATATATGGATCGAACAGGACAGCGCCACAAGTCACACAGCAAATGTCACAATAGAGTTATTGAAAACCAAGTTTGTTGTTATCTCACGAAATGGCCCAGTCAATTGGCCGCTTCGGTCGTGCGATTTGGCCCCGTTAGACTATTTCCTGTAGGGCTACGTCAAGTCTATAGTCTGTGCCAACAAGCCAACGACGATTGATAAACTTCGTTCGAATATCGAGCGTGAAAATGCAATAGTATCGGCCAATTTACGCTTGCAAAATTCCATTGATATCCCAAACCGTTTTCGTTTTATTTAAAAAAAACAAGTAAGGAAGGGCTAAGTTTGGGTGTCACCGAAAATTTTATACTCTCGCATGACAAGTTTCATCAATATATCTAAATTTTTACTCAAGTTACAACTTTAACGGATGGATACACAGACATCCAGATTTCAACTCGACTCGTCCCCTTAATCACTTTGGTATATGTAACCATATATCTGACGATATATACGGTTATTAGCAACTTTATTGCGAGAGTATAAAAACGATGCTCTCGGAATTACATGAAAATATCTGAGAGATTTACCGATATCTTCGGTAAAAAATTAGGTTAGGCACTGAGTTCTTCGTGTTCGATATCAGGGACTTGAAAAGTTATGATCCGATCACGACAATTTTTCCACAAGGGATACCTCAGCTCAAATACCATATTTGTGTAAACCTTTATTCCGCTATCATCATTGGTTCCTAATGTATATATTATACAGAGAAGGCATCAGATGGAATTCAAAATAGCGTTATATTGGAAGAAGGCGTGGTTGTGAACCGATTTCACCCATGTTACGTATATGTCATCAGGGTGTTAAGAAACTATTACATACCGAATGTCATTGAAATCGGTCGAGTAGTTCCTGAGATACGGTTTTTGGTCCATAAGTGGGCGACGCTACGCCCATTTTCAATTTTTACAAAAAGTCCGGGGGCAGCTTCCTTCTGCCATTTCTTCCGTAAAATTTAGTGTTTCTGACGTTTTTTGTTAGTCGGTTAAAGCATTTTTAGTGATTTTCAACATAACCTTTGTATGGGAGGTGGGCGTGGTTATTATCCCATTTCTTTCATTTTTGAACTATATATGGAAATGCCTGAAGAAAACGACTCTATAGAGTTTGGTTGACATAGCTATAGTAGTTTCCGGGATATCTCAAAAAACTTAGTAGGGCCACGATCACTTTTCCAAAAATATACGTCCAAATATGCTCCTCCCTAATGCGATCCATTGTGCCAAATTTCATTTTAATATCCTTATTTATGGCTTAGTTATGACACTTTTTGGTTTTTGGTTTTCGCCATTACGTGGGCGTGGTAGTGGGCTGATTTTGCCCATCTTCGTACTTCACCTTCTTATGGAGCCAGGAAATACGTGTACCAAGTTTCATCATGATATCTCAATWTTTACTCAAGTTACAGCTTGCACGGAYGGACGGACGGACAGACAAGCATCCGGATTTCAACTCTACTCGTCACCCTGATCACTTTGGTATATATAACCCTATATCTGACTCTTWTAGTTTTAGGACTTACAAACAACCGTTATGTGAACAWAACTATAAGAGAGTATAAAAGCAAATTTGTTGCGAGAGTATAAAAAAACTTTTGTACAGCTTTTAGAGTTAGAAAAGTGAGATTTTAAACTTCATTTAACCAAAAAAAAATTTAATTCGGGGAAGTTGAAAAAATGTCTGTTCAAAATGAATGAAAATAATGAAGAAATTCGCTATATTTTGAAATTTTTGTATAAAAAGTAAAGAATGCCACGCAAGCCACAATGGAATTTGTGAAGTTTACGGAGACGATGCTTTATCAGTTCGATTTACACTGCTGGAAAAATATCTAGCGRAAAATGGCAAAAAGTGGTTGACCAAAATAGTACATATTTGATTTTTTTATTTATTAAAAATAACATACGTTGAAATTTGATTAGAAATACGAAAAGGCTCTTTCGACCGACTACCCAATTCAATATTGAACATATTCACAAATAGCTAATACATACATACATTTTCTAAACAATTCAAGGAGTTACGACTTTTTGATTCATAATTTTTTATAATTAACTAATAAGTACTTAAAGTATCATCATTATAAATTTAAGCCATTTTCTTTAATGTATACTATAGTTGAGCAATTTTGATATGGCAGCTCATTGCATAAACCAACTAAATGAAATTGGAGTTTTACAAAATAATGCCATGGCACTTGTTAATGGCAGCATTATCGATTATGAGCGTAGGGATTATGATGCAGCACGAAAAAAACTAGAACGCGCTCTCCAAATCCAACCGGACAGCTTTGAAGCTAACTATAATCTTGGTTTGATTGGATTGCAAGAGAATAATTTGGAATTGGCTGAGGAACAATTTGAAAATTTGAAAAGCGTTATGATGGTACCACATTCACTCCAACATAGCCATGTTTATTTTCAGTTGGCCAAACTGCAAGAGAAATTGCATACTAATTCATTGCCAAGCACTAGTTTTCGCCATACTATAACACAGGCGGCCTTGCAGTCCTACCTACAGGTGTTGGGCATCTCCGCAGCCGATACCGATTCACGCCTATTCAACAAAGTAGGATCAATTTACGAACAAGTACAAGATCACCAGGAAGCTAATCAATACTACAACGAAGCGTATCGCATTAACCCAAGTGATATRAATACCGCCAGCTCCATTGGTTCCTACTATATAAAATTGCAGGCTACAGAGAAAGCCATATATTACTATGAGCGCGCAGTACTGGCGAATCCTAACGATCCGAATCTAATGCTACGTGTAGCTAGCTGTTTTCGTAATTCATACTTGCCTTCTAAACAATATTTGGGTATCTTTCAAAAGATCTATAACCATTTTCCTGACAATCTGACATGTGTCCGCGCATTGGTACAAGTTACAAAATCACTTGGCTTAACTGATTTACATGAAAAATACTCCCTTGAATATGCACGTTTACATAAGGTATTGACGGAGCGCCAAAACGATCAGCGCTACCAACAGCAAAGACTTTCCTCAGCAACATCCAGCAGGGGAAACAGCCGATTTAGAGGTAATCTACTTTTAACATATACATACATCGTTTTTTAATAAATGATTAAGGTTTTAAAAAACAATATACTTCTTGTACTCGAATGACTGTAAATTTTTTCTCAGTATTTTTGTTTCATAAAGTAAATTTAAATCAACATTCATTAAATAAAAATATWGCAACTGAACTAAATTTTTTATACATGAAATTAGGCAACGGTTATTGAATTTGAAATTATAATTTTATTTCTGAGAAATACTATATATTTGTTACTATAGTCAAAACTAAGTATTTTTCTTTAAATCTCATCTAAACAGAAAATCATTAGACAGAAAGATTTTCAAATATATATATATCTTTTTTTACTAATTCGATTTTCAACCGAAATCTAAAAATATCAGCTTATCTTATAACAAGACCACCAACTGTATTACAACTAATTTCTTCTATTCTTATATTCGTAAATAACAATTATCGGACTTTTAAATTTTATTTTAAAATTTGATGATACGTTTTTTATAATCCCTCTCTTTGTTTGRTACTTAATTTTTAATAAACCTTACATTATAGAGTCAAAGAATAATACAGAAGATGCTTCATTGAGAAGATGTGTGGAAAATGTTGAAACTAAAATCTTAACATCTGGATTCAATGGGGATCAATATTTGCAAAATTTTAAYTCAAATATGACAGGTATTTATAAAATGTTTGTTTAATTTCAATACTTTTAGTATCGGAAAAGAAAAACAGTCGCTAATAAGATAAGGTTCAAAACCTTGCATATATACAAGTACTATATGTTACCGGCGATTGATAAATACATATGTTCTTTACTGTGACACGGTGTCTTAGCTTTGACAATGGCTATAYACATTTTTTATCCACTTTATTTTCTCTCACAATCTGATAAGCATGTGTTGTATAAACTCCGAAATTACTCTACCTACATATTTTGAAGAAATATTTAAGTTTTTTTAATAAGTTTTCGAAGTATCTGCTTCATTTGGATTCTTGTTTGTGATATAACTGAAAACCATTTTTGTTTTAATCATAAGTGTTTTTCAATTGCGAAGRTACAATGATTTGATACTCAATACAGCAAATTAAACTTGAATAAGATCAAAGGCGGCTCCGCATTATCCTAGACACCGAAATTATTCACGTCTGCGCTCTTTTTTACTTACTCAAAATGTTCGATTTCAAAAATTATTAGTTCGCCTTCAGTTATAAATTGTGTTGAAAAGAAGAAGAAGAATTTGGACGATATTTATAATAGTATGTATATATACATATGTACATATGTATACGGAAATTAGAGCGTTTCGTTTTTAATGAAAATTATGATAGGTTTAAATAAAAAAATTATATAAGTTTATTAAATTAAGTTTAAGTACAAAAATTTCTTTAAAACCCTTAATTTTTGTTCTTTTTTCTAAATCGATTATATCTCGGAAACAAAATACTTTCATGATATGAGCGGCAAGACATTAGACATTTTTTGTTTGAATTTCAATTTCCTATAACTTTTAGATAAAATCAGCCGTTTACTAAATGTTTTAAAAAATATGTGAAAAGGTGAAAGACCGAAAGATAGCATTTAATATAAACAAATGGTTCCAATTTTCAGGGATTTTTCCAAGATAAAAAACCAAATTTTCATATGTCCCCAAAGAAATAAAAATGTAGAAAATAGCTACAAATTTTTTCTATCATCTATAGTTTTTTTGCTCTGAGGATTTTTGTTAAAAAAAAAACAGTGATAGATATATTGTTGTTATATTATTTTATTAACCAAAAAGTACTTTAAAATGTTACTGTCAATGGTTTTCAGTGATATTTTGTTTTTGGAGTAGCACAATGTTCGTCACTTACGGCTCCTAAATTTTCGAGGAAAAATCGAGATGGGATTCCAGAAATTAATCTTAAAGGACATGTTACAACCCATTTTTTATAGACAGTAAGTAATTCAGTCATATGATCTTTGTAATTATAAGCTTTCTCATTTCCAAGAAAATTTTTAACAACGCTTTTGAAGGCACTCCAGTTTCATTGAGCATTTCCTCAAATGCTTTATCTTTTATTAATTCTCTTATTTGCCGACCGAAAAATATGCCYTCCTTAATTTTTGCTTCACTGACTCTTGTAAAWTTTTGTTTCAGATACAAGAACCCTCTTCCATTTCTATCCATTACCTTCACACAATTTTTCATTAAACACAATATAGAAAGGTRGTAGTAATACATTTTTGAGATCAACTAGACGTTCACTGGTAACGTTTTTTGTCCCGAACTGTGTGCCTGGCGTACTCTTCACTGCTTCTGTACATAATGACAGTCTCTCTCACGGCTGTCCCATTCGCAAAGGAAGGAAAGATATTTCGTATTTCCTAGATGCATTCCAAGAAGGGTTATTCCTTTATGGTCTCCACATATTGCCCAACCAAACTCATGATAACGGATTTGCTCTAAAAGAACTCACATATTTTCATATGATTCCTTCATACGAACCACATGAGCCAAGTTAACAGATGAATATTTGTTACCGTTATGAACCAATACCGCCTTTAAACTAACTTTAGAGGATTAAATAATTAGACGCCAATCACGTGCATCATGTTTGGAGAAGGTTCCAACCAAAGCTGTTAAGTAATGATTACTAATCATAATAATTAGTAATTAGATTTTTTTTTTTGAAAGGTGAAGTAATGATTATATTATGATTATTTTCAGATTCGGACGATTACTAATTGATTACGATTACAGATAATCGGAAAATAGTCAAGATTAATAAAAATTTCGAAAAAATAATCAAAAATAATACAAAGTAATCGAAAAATAATTTGACTACTTTCGAATATTACYTTTGATTGTTTTTGAATATTATTATTTTTTTTTGCGAAATTATGGCACTAGTGTTTCATGTTAGTTGTTTTTGTTTTCACTGTTTGTTATTACTACTGATGTTCATTGATTTGATAATTGATAACCTGTAAATATTTCTTTTGCGTATATTTTTTTGTGAGTGTTATGTTACACTTTACATACTTGTTATCAGGGTTGGGCATAGTACACTAAAAAATAAGTACAATAGGTTTCTATTTCTTCAGTGGTAGTTAAACAGCAAAATCCATTATCATTGAAAATTTAGTGATAGTGGAAAAAATGTCATTATCACTAAACCTTTATTCATATCGAAAAACAAATTGCACTACCATTAAAGGTTTAGTAATAGTGAACACCTTTAGTTATAATGAACATTTTTCAGTAACATAACRCTGTTTCTTAAAGAATAAAAATAATACTACGTATGTATATGTATAAGCTGAAGCAGTATGAGGAAATGTATTCAAAATAAACCATCAAAAGTACGATCAGTGAGATTTTGTTTGCCATCGATTGAAAATTCCAAAAATAGTACTCACTTAAATATTGCATTTCAATAACTCAAATTTAGTAACATTAGTTCAATTTTACAAACAAACTTACAAA
>NW_017537070.1:174867-177082 GCF_001853355.1 Bactrocera latifrons
GAATGTTTTCCGTACAAATTTTTCAAAACGAAATGTAAGTATAAAATGATGAGCTTTCAAATTTTTTAAAAATAATCGAAAATAATCAAAAATAATCCTTGAAAGTAGCCAATTACTTTTTTGATTACTTTTGATTMTTTTTGGTTATTTTCTCGTAATCCTAACTAATCTTTATTATTTTTGGATTATTTGTAATCATAATTAATTAATAATCAGGAATTGTTAAAAAGAGAATTATGTAATCAATACTATTCCTTTTCAAATTTAATCTAATTGATTACTAATCGTAATCCTAATTTAACAGCAATGGTTCCAACCTTTTAGTCTGAGACTATAAGATTCTGGCGCTTTTGGAATAGGAAGTTGTTCACTGTGTTTGACAGGAATACCACTATTTACGCACTATCTAGTCATTGTACCTAAAAATCTGAAGCACAGTAATTTCAAAAACGTAATAGAATGAGAACTCAAAAACCTTTTGCTATCCAAACCTAGAACACCTAACCGATTCGAACACCGTTAGTCTACTGATAATTTTTGTAAAATAAAATAATCGTGAAATACGCTGTTTACTTCAAACAAGTAGGTAGCACCGGTCTAAACCGGAGAAATCTCTRATTGTAGGAAAATATGAGATGATGTAATAAAATGAAATTTTATGYATTGTAAAATCTWAAGCCGCAGGTTACAGAATATCTGTGGGTGATAGAAAAGTTATGTTTTTAGATTTGACTTCAGGTATCAAACTGCATAGAAACACCTGTTTAAATGAGTTAATCTTCTCCCCACACAATGTTACATGTCACAAATTATGTGTCTACCAGTGTTATCTAAGTATATATTTCCAAATTTATAGATGAGAATTCGAAATACTGTCGAAGCTACATACAATATGTATGTATGTATGAGCGCTGGGGTAAAAAGCGAAAATTTTGACGCGCAATTTCTCGGTTTTTCATTTTTTTTAATTTTCGAGCAGGATAGAAAACTAAAAAACTAAACGTCGTATGGAATTGGAGCAAAGTTTATTATATTAAATTATCTTGTATTTAAACTGAAGAAATAACAAAGTCAAGTTTGCACACTGCCCGCYGTCCGACAAATATGCGAGATGCATCGGGCAATTTTTCCCAAAGGCAAAATATAAAGGGTTTCGTATCCAAAAAATTTATGGATGAAGTTAAATTAACTATAAACTCCAGAGATTTCGCTTTAATCAATTATTTCTTTCCCTCCCAAAGAAGTCCTCAAAAAATCGATGTGTATGAATGCTCTAAAGCATGCTTAATACGAATGTGGACTATTTAGATATGTATTTACAATTTATCTACAATTTATATTTACATATTTCTCTTGAATTAAAAAGGGGAATTATTGGTAACAAGAGCATAATAAAATAAGCATTTAATTGATAAATTCTTCAATACATTAATGTGCGTTGCGTAAACAATTCACAATCATTAAATAAATACAATAAAACAATTAATAGAGCGAACCTTTTTTCTCAATTTAGAGTGGCTAAAATCGTTAGCATAAAGGAGTTAAACTCAATACTAATATGTGTATTTACGTTCGAATCCTATAACTCATGAAAAGTAAACTTTATTTTATTATATTAATTGGAATCTTTGCAGATCTCAATATAGTTACTTATATATAATATTATATTTTAGCAATAACCCKTCTGAAGAATCATAAAGCGGCGGGAACCGATGGATTGCCGGCCGAGCTGTTATATTATTATACTACTAGCTGACCCCGCAGCCGTTGACCTGGGGGAAATTATGTGTTTTGAAATGAAAAGAAAGTTAAATGTATCATTTCAACAACAAATAACATTTTTTGGTTTCTGTTCGGGTGTACAGAAAAGATGGTTTTCGAACACGTGAACACTCCACGTATAGCTGGACGTGTGTGCCACACACTTTTAGCCATTATCATTGTCCTGTTGATTGTCGTCTCAAATGCAATAAGAAAATGCGAAATTTAAATATATATCATGAAACGTTTTGTRATTTATTRTATATAATAGAATTAATTTTCTATTACAAATGATTAAAAACATTTATTAATTGAGAACTAACAGGCTTAATTCACCTTAATAAGTATTGAAATATCGAAAGTCAGTTGTTTTAATATACCATAAAATCATAAAAAGGGAATTGAGTAGTTTCGCCATATTATAAAAGCCTAATATATAATAATCTGCAATCGT
>NW_017537070.1:177487-193869 GCF_001853355.1 Bactrocera latifrons
ACATTTATTAAATTGTTTGAAAATATGTTCATGAAAATACCTGAGCAATATCAAAATTCCTACGATGATTTCCTACTTCTCACTTTAAGCCATTTACATTACTCAAAATGTGGGATATTTTAATAAATTTAAGTGGACAAGCTTACTTAAAAATGATGTGGTTTAGCGCTGAATAGGAATGGAATTGGTTGAGACTTTGGTTCAACCGACATTTTTGTTAAAATAAAATTTTGTCATCACCTAAAGGTGATACTTCATGTACTTAATACATGCAAGTTGCATGAGTTTGGAATATTGTCAATAATGCTATGTTCGGACCGACAATGAAAACACGTTTTCGTTGGGAAAACTGGTTTTTGCCCTAAAACTTGTGTTTTCGTCCATGTAAAATCTGTCAAACAAAAACAGATGGAATACCAGATTTCGCTGAAAACTACTTGAAAACTTACAATTCACTCATTTTAATCCTTCTCTAGTTTAAGTTTAAGTAAATTGTCACTTGATATTTGTTTACATTCMACATACAAATACAGCTGTCTCTTGATATTGTCTTATTAGGGGAATTCTCTTGCTCTTACAAAACCCTTGCACGGTGCACGAATTGCAGAATTTTCTTCTTGCTGCAACGGCACAACAACAACCACACTCAGAAAATTATTTGCAATGGCTGTAAATTATGTCACACCAAAACCCAYGTTTATTTTCGTKCCGTCATATAGCACTAAATTCTGCAATKGKTGCTCTCTTGGCCTTTCCGTATAGGATTTTTGCATTTKGTGTCATAGTGAAATCTTGCAAGAACAAGAGAATCCCCCTATTGACAGTTGGCAGTGAAACTCATCGAAAACACACATTGTCTGTCCGAACGACTTAGATTCCACAATTACAAATGTGTTTTAAAAATGTTTTCAATATCGGTCCGAACATAGTATAAGGGTAACATCTTTGCAATAGATACTATGAAAATTGATTGTGACTCAGCCATAACGTCTTAGCCTAAACATTCATCTAACCAAATTACAAATCCAAACTCGTATTAAATTTAATTATAAAATAAGTGGAACTGTGGTGATATTTAYGTCATTAATTCCTGTTTATGAATAATATAGAATTTTATGTATTGTGAATTTTCTTTTACTATTTTAGTATAATGTGAAATATATTAACTTATGTTACATACATATGTATATATGCTTATTTAAATTTTTCAATTTAATTCAAGTCAATTAAATTATTTATGCTTTCAGCAACAYACCACTCTGATCCTTTGGGACCTCCCGCTGAAAGGCCCCGCACTGGAATGGCTGGTATGTCACAAGACCATGATTCAGATGATGAAATAAACACTGACAGTTTGCTGCCGATGTAAAACACGAGCTTCTGAGTCCTCCAATACTACTTTGTTCAAAACATGCTTAGCACATTTGGAATATGATTAAAATTAGAAAAGAGTTATATTAGATTTTGACCTACACAAGTTRCATAAAAATAAAAGTTACTAAAAATTTAACAATATGATAAAAGCATAATTTTCAGAAATCTTCTTTGGTTCATGCGCAATCACTTGCATACTTTAGCATTCGGCATTCATTTTTATATGCAGTGAAATTCCCCATATGGATAGTCCTTATAACCTGATTTCTCCGGACAATTTTCATAAACACAGTGTTTTCATTAATATTTTCATTCAAAAGCCATTTCTATAACCGGACATGTGTACGATTCAATTACCGGACACGGACACTAATTAGATAAAATTTCATTCACTTATCCGTTTATCAGAGGGAAAGATTTCATAAAATGTGTCAAGAAAATGTACAATTTGTAGTTCCCGTTTTTTTTTTTTAAATTCTTATTAATTTGTGGAGTTGAGCGATTGTTTTTTAAGAACAATACGTAAAATGATCACATCATTTGACTTTCGTTGGCGGGTTCTGGCTCACGGTGACTCAACGGAAACTAATAGCATAATTGTCATGCATTCAATTCTGCCTGAGATTGGCTCGCATTTATTACTTCAGTAGAAATATAGTTCTGAGTTGCAGCTTATGACGTTCACGCTGCGATGGGTTGTGAGGAATTTYACTGTTCATATATACATATTTATCTAGATTAGTTAGTTTTATAGCGGGATTCTGTAATCGCTATTTGAGACACTTTGAGGTAAAGTCTCAATTTGTGACTAGTTACTATCCACTAAACAGTCTCAAAATATTGACACAAATTTGAGACCTGATAGTTAGCAGGTCACAATCTAAAATGAACTCTTGCTGCCATCGATTGTCGTTTTTTTATATTTTGTAAGCAACTCAAACACTAAAATGTTAAAAAATAAATCTATTTTACATAAATTTTTATTTTTATTGATAATTATGTCTTTTGGCYATGTTATAGAAAGTTTAATATTTGTTATCCGAATTTCTGCCGAAATAAAAAATTTTTTCATGATTTTCGAGCAAATAAATGTATCTTCACAACCGGTCTACGAAGAGTCCTGGTGTTTAAATCTAGCATTGAATTCCTCCAAAACAACACGATCATAGTCTGAAAAGTTTATTGTGTCACTTTATTTCTCTACTATCCGCTAAATCGTTAGTATGGTTTTTTTAAACCATCAATATTGGGAAACAATTTCCTCACTTTTAATTTGAAACCATACTGGTTCMCATTATGCCGGTATATTTGCTTACAATGTTGCGAGTTATTGTTTTATCATAATAAAATACTAAATTTTTAAGAAAATGTCGCTGCTTTAGTAGGTTGATTCGAATATTTTTGATTTTTGACTTAAATTTGTAATTATACCTTTTTGAATGCTCCATCGACTTAAGCAAGCGCTTTACTTATGCCGGAAAGCAGTGGGCTTTTGAATAAATTGCATTTCCAGATAATGAGGAAGAAAAAAAKTAGCTTTACATTTTTAGACATTGGCACTACTCAGCGCCACCTATTAACATTACTTCCAAACTTCACTTCCACGATTCATTTAGCGAGACATACGATATTTACTTAACAGATGTCTCTGTATTCGAATTAAAAATCGCAGCACAGACAAACTCCTCAAGATAACATTTGCTTTTGAAATTGATTCTGTCAGCAGATGACACCCTATACAGTAAACAAAAGGTCCTTGCCAGGAGAATGATAAGAATGTATTGTTGAACTGCCAAACTCCAAATGAAATTAGACCAGGGTTTGTAATACATTAAACGTTCTGAAATTATAATTGTTTGAATGAGTTGATATATCCTATATTGATATTTCCGATTCAAAATAAACGAAATTTTKATTTTTATTTTCTTTATTTTATTAATAGTGAACAGAAGTACGCAATTTAATAATTAAATAAAAAAGAATTTAATATACTTTGCAAAAATAATACAATAAATTTTTCTGCTTTTATATTAGTTAGAATCATAAAAAGCAAAGTGGTTTTAATTTTGAACCGTCGACTATATGACAAACTTTTTTTGTTTCGAAATTAATTCTACAGCCAATTGCGTTGTGAACAGAGAGCTTTTTAAGATTAATAATTTTTGAAGTTTTCGCTTTGAAATATTCATTTGGTTGACTGAGTATAATTTCACAACAAGTTCCACCCATGACCCTTGGATTGCTCTTGGAGATGGAGGGAATTGATTCCAGTTTTACCTTTGGAAGATTCATTTGGGCGACGTGGACTAAATATATGTGCATACATACAAATATTTAAAAAACAAGTCCTACCAATGACCAATGGACAGTCCTTGGATATAATGGGAACTGATTCCACACGCAAAAGTTCTCCGTAGAATGTAGAGTAACTTTTGAGTATATTTGAATTTTTCCATTTGGAGAATTAATTTGGACGACGTGGACTGAAATATATTTCAAAACAAATTCCATCAATGGACCGTGGATTGACTGTGTGAATTGTGGGAATTGATTCCACACGCAAAGGTAAATAAATATTTTTTAACATCCTCAGATCAAAGTAACTGAAGTGATAAAATCTATTAATAAAATAAAAAATTAAATAAATAAATTTTAATTTCGTGAATTTCGGAATTCGAAAGTAAATGCTCGTCATCGCATCGCATTCTATGGAACGATGAGCTACGAATGGATTCCAGCTCTGAAAGTATTMKACGCAATACCCGCCATGGGAAGCAGAGGAAGAGGAAGACCTCCATTCTGTTGGAAAGACCAGGTGGAAAAGAACCTGGCTTCGATTGGAATATTCAATTGGGGCCACCTTGCGCAAAGAAGAAACAACTGCCACGCTGTTGTTAACTCAGCTATAAGTACATGTGTGTAAAGAAGAACAATGTGCTGAATATTGCATTTTTTTAATATAATCAGTATAGATGATTGTAGTTGAGGATGACAGCTTACAGCTCCATAGTGATTTGCTTAAATATGCATATGAAACAAGGGGAACTTAGCAAATGGTTATATCGCAAAACAGCTGTTCATTTTTATATGCAATTTATTTTGCAACAAATTTGGATCTATGCGAGACTATTCTCTGTGGCATGCATGACAATTTGTCGCAAATCGCAATCAGCTCTTTACTCTTTTCTCGCGTTTGGGTTTCTTCACGGAAAAATGAATAACAATACCAATGAATACTGTATTATTGCCACATACCGCTCATTTACTCCAAGTCGATATTTTGCCACTATTATAAAAATGCCACTTTAAATGAGTACCCTTAGTTTATTAATTTATCGTACAGGAGATGAGCAAACATTGCTATTTATAAATCACTGTAATTTTACATTGCTATTGCGATTGCAACTAAAGTAAAATATGAGTAAACTATATTTATWTTTTTAATTCACTACATAATCTTTTAAATTTGGTTTCAACAATAAATAACATTTAAGATGTAATCAAATTACATAAAAAAATGCCTTAAGTAGTTKCAACTTCTGATTACTTCTTAAAACTACTAAATTTATATTATATTATATAACTAAGGTATGTTTTTAACATTCGCATTTTGGCGTTTTTATCGTTCAAGTGGCCGCAGAAGAGAGGATGCTTTTTTTGTTCATGCTTCTTAAAATTTGTTAACGATGCAGATTTCATACTAAAAATATTTGATTTAAAATTATTACATTTGGCATATATTTCATATACCACTTCATACTTATACTATACCTCACTTACTTAAAACTTAAAACCSCATGTCGAATAATAGTATATATGTTCATATGCACGTATTTACGCAACCTGATACTTTTCTGCTATTCAACAACAGCGATCAAAAGTTAATTTATTAAATTGTASTATTAAAAAATCTCAATTTTTTGTGAACTACTATCGCAATCGCAATTTATARAGTGAACTGCTATTTACAAAAAATGATCGTATACCACAATGTATGTATACGATTTAATTTTTGGRATATAAAGTTTCTTCTGAAGGTGAGCCGTGCCATGGCTATTTCCTAATTTCTGAGATGAATCGCATGTAATGATGCGAAGTATTTCTAACATAGATTTAGTAGTTTATGATAGTATATGTATGTATGTACATATATTAAAAATATTAAACAGAAGGTCAGGTCTTTTCTAATATACTAAATTTTAGTTCCTCAATTTGCATTAAGATATCGTAATCTTCACTCAAGTTATCGCTTTCAGTCTGACAGAAGGCGGACGAGGAATTATTAAATCAATTTTTCTCGTTAAGTTAATATGTTGTGGATACTATAAAAAATTGCAAATTTAATTAAGATTTAATTGCTTTTCCTACAGGGCTTTCATTTCGTTAGTTAAAGTGGCTTGTGTATGCATGCAGTTTTTGGTATTACTTTATACCTGTTTTGCAATTAGCAGGTATGAAAACTGAGACGCAGTGAAACACTACTACAAAAGAAATTTAAATTACTCACATTTGAAGATCTGGCTTCTCATTCTCTCCAAACTCTACAAAAGCGAGAAGACAAGACGTAAAATGGCAAATACCCTTATTTACATGTAAACGTAGTTCAAAGAATAAAGTAACTCAAGAAATTCACCTCAGCAATACATTCAATGCGTCAACTTCTTATAACAGTATTTGTGTGCAGAGACTTATTTACCTGAGCAAATTCTCAGCCAAGGCAGTAATGCAGCAAACGATCGGATGCCAAAGCCAATGATCAGAGGGAGAGTGGAAGAGGAAAATACCACGTAGTCGGTACTTCAGGTATTGTATTCATTCGTAAAATACGCTATTCTCGAGTATACCCGCGTTGAGCGAACAACGTTGGCGGAATCAACGGATTAAGCTAACCTTAGATTAATCGTCGGTTTTGCTCATTACATATACACATACCAACAAGTACACTCACCGCATAGTTTGGTATGTGGTTCGTATAAGCTGATAATTTCGTGACATTCCATTGTGAGTAAATCCACTGAGTTGTAAATTTTCGAACATTCAGTTGAAATGAAAGTGGAGTTTTAAATTTTAAAAACCAATTTACATACTTTTACCGAACGTGCTATTACCAACTAAAAAACCTTTGAACGATTGTGCAGAATCGACATTTTGTAAAGGTTGAAAACGGCGAATGTATACGTATTCCATCCAGCTGCTTATACCATGTATGTATRTATGTATGTATGTATGTACACATCCATATAAATGTGAACATGTATGTATATTAGGGAGCGGTTTCTGCACTTTTGTCCATAATAATATTTGCGAAAAGAGGAAATTTTTGAACGACGCCATATTTAGTTTGCCACAACAATAAGAAACAAGACATCACACCTTACCATATAACCACAACCTGTATTTGTACATAAATATAGTATATATCTCAATTGGAAAAATTTGGAGGCAAGTTGCTTTGAAACCGATCACGAAGGTTCTATAGTCAATAAACTGCAATAGTTCAAATAGCTGAGCTACAAACAAATGAATGAACACATCGGCGAACATTTTAACTAAAGTCTTTGACTGTTAAACACAAAAATTAAGAACAACAAGTGATAATACTCAAATGTATATATATGTGCATGCATACAATTTGAAAAGTGTAAAACTAAGTTTCGAAATCCACACGGAAATGCTAGAGTCGAGTATCCRAAATGTTATGAGTTGGCCAAGTTCTTACGTATGAGTGCGAAAATTAACAGTTTCACAAGACAAAAAGTGAATATGTGTGCGTGCACTCAGTCGCGTGTATGTGTTTTTGTGTGTCAATCTGAATAATAATCAAGAAAGAATCTCATGAATGCTCGTCGCAGGGGTGGGGAGTTTCGGAGAAGTCCTATATAATTGTGCTTATAGAAAAAAGAAACAAAGTAATGAAAAATGTAAAAAAGTAAAAAAACGAATAGAGGTAAAAGATGAAATGAAATAGCTGACTTCAAGAACCACTTAGAAACACGTCAAAACCAGAAAATCAACTTTGCTAACGTTATAACTTGACAGACTTAAGTATACTGAATTCTCCTTGTCTACTRTGTTTCCGCGATTGTGTGTGTGTGTATAAATTTTGCTGACACTAATCTGTCTACCTTACATGCGTTAGCATAAGAGATTTCTTTGTACCAGCGTATCGGTAGGTTTAGTCAAGTGTCACCAAAACGGAGTTTGAAAGTGGATTTTACGATTTTACAAGAGAATAGGTAACAGAGCCAACCTACTATTGTTATTTAGAGTTAATTATTGAGCACKTAAATATGGGTGATTCTACGCCAATTTGTCGCTGCCGAGTGCTCTATTTGGGTAGTGCAGTACCACGTCAGAGTAAAGACGGCTTGCAAGGGATCCAAGAGCCGTTGAGAAGCCTCTATCCCTCGGAGGGTGCTGTCGGCGCTAAAGGCATTGATTCGTGGTTAAGCGTTTGGTCGAATGGAATTTTACTCGAGAACGTCGATGAAAATTTGAAACAAATTACACGATTCTTCCCCATTGAGTCGTTGCATTATTGTGCAGCTGTGCGACAAGTTTTAATCCCGGAACGTGGAAACTCCAAGCCAGAGCCAAAATTTCTGCCACTAGATTCACCATTCGCACGAATGCCCCGCGCGCAACATCCGCCGATATTCGCTGCAATACTTCGACGAACTACTGGCATTAAAGTGCTGGAGTGTCACGTGTTCATTTGTAAACGTGAAGCTGCCGCAAATGCTCTAGTCAGATGTTGTTTTCACGCATATGCGGATAATTCCTATGCTCGACAATTGGAGACTGGTAGCTCTGGGGGTGGCGCTGGCGCCAGTGTTTACGGCACATTAAAGAGTGCTGTTGGTAGTAAATCGAATGGAGATTTAACCGGAGTTGGACTTCCGAATAGCAATCATCACAATCATCAACATCATATGGGCGTGCCAACGAGCCAATCTGGATGGCGCTCTCGCTCCGGCAGTACAACTACCTTGAACAGTGTTGGGAGGCAATCCAATGGTCATGCTTTTAACGGAACGAGTGGTATCAGTCTGAATGGTGGCGGGAGCAATGGTAGTGCTGCAGAAGGATATATATCCGTAAAAAATTGTAAGTTTTATTTTTCATATAACAAAAACTATTWTAATGATTATATTTACATATTTTCAATTAGTACTTGCTTACGAAGCATTTACGAAAATCTATTCATGGACATTTCTCTCAATTAACCTACTGTCATGTTTTCATTTGGGTTTCAAAAAAAATTTTCATAAAGTATTTACAAAACCATAATATATTGAGCAAAAATTTACTCATATGTTAATTATGGTTAGAATTTTATTACAAATTATTGACATAATAACTACGCACTGCTATACTGTGCAGACAGGGACAGACACGGAGCCTGAAACATTGGAACACCTGCTAATCGACTGCATAGCAGTCTGTAGATGCAGGTTTAAGGCCCTTGGATCCATGGTCGCGGTGCACTCCTCTTTTATCAATCTAATCCAATCTACTGTGGTTTTTTTTTCCTAAATTTGTAATATTAAGTTAATGATAGTAACGAAAAATAATGGATTGAATAATAATGAATTATTATTGGGAAAAGTTGTAACATTTTAAATCACCCTCTAACAAACTATTTGTTYCCTGCATAATTTGAAAATTTATTTTCCAAGTAAATAATTGTGCAATAAAAAGGTAATCTATATAATGTTTGGATCGAAAATATTTACGCGGATTAACTTGTCATTCGATGTGATACAAAGTTGCTGCGTATGAATCCAAGTATATAAGTATGTATTAGGAAGCTAAAAATAAATGAACAAACAAACTCTCACATAAAGCTTGAGGTATTTACGCATAGGCATCTCAAAATATGAAAGCACTTTCCACTTATTTAAATATTGACAACGTCAAAACGCTCGATACCAAAGTTATCTGTTGGCTTTTAAATGAAAGCATTTCTTTAGCTTTATGTGTAAAACTTAAAAGACAAACAACTGAAAGCAACAAATAAATGTTAATTGGGATGCAAATCCCAATACTTAAATAAAATACATTTGTAAATTTCGTATCATTCAAAAGTGTGTATCAGCTACAAATCGCTATGTTTTCAGATGTGTTTGGTGGTTTATTTGTGTAAATGTAGTGCTAATTGCTACACATTCTCACAGGAAAAAAATTTAAGTACTATCTGAGATCGGGAAATGAAAGAGGAGGGGCGAGGTTGATTTTTTAAGGATTAAAAACTATTCATGTATCTCGATATCCGGCAAAACTTCAAGTCCTATAGGAAAATGTTGTATGAGAAAGTTGTAGGTAATGGTTACACATAACCTCAAAACTTATGTGAAAAATTCAAATATCCACCAAAATTTCACCAAACATAATTTATTTCTTGAAGCTTAATAAACAGTACAATTAGTTACTCAATTGTATCCGTTGCTTTTWGTTGTGAATCAACGCTTATAGAAAACAAGGCTCGATAACCATTGACGTCATAAAACCAACATCGTCATACCTACAGTTTGACGAATTTGAAAAAAAATCTATAGTTATATTACCGTGTTTTTTCAACTATAATCGCTATAGCGAATGTTAAGAAGAAGAAGATATTTCCGTGTTTTCTCTTTTTTGTTTAAATCATTATCTGCTATATCTCTCCTTCATTGCACATTAAGATAGACTTATGCACAACTATGTATGTGAACTTTACTCAATTTGAAAAAGATGTATTCTTTGAAATCTTTCTCTTTAAAATTATTGGAGCACCCTCTAAATTGCAACAGATAACACAAACTCCGATTTTTGGGAGATTAAGAAATGTTAAAAGGAAACATATTTATACGTATTTATGTGATTTATTGATATAAAAGCAATGCCAATTGTATCTTATTAGCCAAAAATTTTAAATTATGTTACTTTCCTCCGCCTTAAGTTGGGCAAAGTTGTGCGAAATTTTAATACTTAAATTTCTTCACAACGACAACTTAAAGCGAACTTGGTAAAATTTACGGATTTTTCATTTCAGTAGCGCACTTTWTATTATTAAAAAGGTATAGAAATCGATTTTCGTTGTTTATAAACAATGCGCGTCCGCCACGAATTTAAAAACTTTATAACGAATTTGACTTAGCAAATGTAAATAAATTTGTCGTGAAATTTTCAAAACTCATTGTAAATTGAAAAAAAACCAACCATTTTGTACCAACCACGTCATAAAATATCTGGTTTCAAAATTGTCGTAASCTTATATTCCATGAAAGTTGAATTTTATCAAAGTTTCTTTACGAGCATACCCATAATTAAAACTGTCGCAATTTTTTAGACGCTACTATATTCTCTCAGTGAACAAACTTTTATACAAAACCCTCTTTCTTAAACTATTTTACTGACCAACAATTTATTATTTATCAAAAAAACTTACGGATCGTTTTCGCTATAAACAGTAATATACGAGGCAATATTACCATCTGAGACAGAGTATTTCTTAATTATCCTGATATCTATTTCTGTCARTAAATGTGGTTTTGCTTCTTTGCAGCTAACACAATTCACAAATTAATAATCCGACAGCTGTCAAATTTGTACAGGCACCTTTTGAATGTTTCGTCTAACTAAAAATCCCATGGATTTAATTCTTCTAGCGTCATCTATGGTCAGACTGGGAAGTTCAATTGACCTGTTAATTATATTTGTTAGTTGCTTCGCTTCTTTATATTTTGTAATTTATGATTTCTAATATTTAAGATACATATGAACCCAAAAATTTATTTGCTCCTTCCGACAAGATGTGCAAGTTAATATTCTTCTATTTATACCTATAACCACAACATTTGCTAATATTACATTATATTTTACTAAACGAATACATATGACTCAATATTTTTTTTAAATCTAAGTGATGAGATCATACCTTATTGAACACTCGAACACACGAATTTACTAATTTTTTAAATAGTTTTATGAGTGAAGTAATTAAAATGTGTCCAACAAATTYGTTGAAAAAAGTTCTGATTTTATAAATTAAAGTGTATATGAAATAAAATGACTGCATACCTAACACTGTTCCGAAAATTTTAACATATAATTACTTCCAAAAAATGTTTTATAACTTTTTTTTGCTCTTGAATTGCTTATATGTATGTATATGCTATATATATGTTTTCTTGGAAGACGAATTTATAGCCGCATTTCTGTAGTCTTAAGACTATCGGGGGTTCCTTTTGCTCAAAAATAATTTAAACGTTTACAGCTTATTTTTTAGCAATATATACATATATATGTAGTTCGAGCAAAGATATTTGAGATATCTTAAGCATTATTAATTAATATCTAATCCAATACAATCAAGAGCTGACCGAACGATTATCTCGGACTAAAGGTGAGTTGTCCTCATACATAAATCACCAAAATAATACTAAGCTGATTATCCTGAAAATCAAGTGAATCTTCCTTATTTGATTTAAATCTTGGTAAAAACGTTAACATATTAACAGCCCTGGGATTCAGAATAAATTGTTCTGGTCTAATAAGAGAATATGTAACGTCTTAAATTCGATACAAAACTAAATTGTTAAATAACAATTCAAATTTGTATTGTTATATCCATGTATACATATTTACATAGCTTGTGTTGCGGAAACACGATTTCATGCACGCATGCACCGCATGGCGGATGCGCCGTATTGTTTATACCTGAAATAAAATACCTAAATCAATATTATGTGCATAGGACGAACTCCTATTTATGAATTTAAACTTMTTTATCAATATTTGATGTTTATTAAAATTCGTGTTGTAATTATTTTGCACTGTTTACTACCTCTATATTATGTGTTTACCTGTGTATTTCCTTGTGTTTTATGACATTATGAAAGTAATATAATATTCTGAAAGTAATAATACTTAGTGTGTGTGTGTATGAAATTCCTATTGATCAGAAAAATATTAAATATATAAAATGTTCCAAATAATGTTTTCTAATTGGTCTTTTTATAGTTTATGGAAGCAGTGCTGATTTAAACGTGACTGTTGATGATGGCGAGAATTCGATATATAATGGAGATGAAAATCATAAAGTCTGGAACGGTTCTCAAGATCAACTTGACGCCATTGCAATGGAGAGTCCATACGAAGTTTTCTCGGGCAACACTTCTACTTTGGGACGTCCTGTGAGAGCTCGTCAAATTAGCACACCTATTGATGTACCGCCGCCACCCGTAAGAGAGGAAGTTAACAAAAAACGTAAGGAGAAAAAAAATTCCAAAACACCTGGCACTCAAAGTCTTTCGGGAACACTTATACGTCCAAAGCCGATTCATCCTAGCACTTTACAGAAACCTGGAGTTTACGGAGGCGCTTCAGGGAGTATGATTTATGGCCCACTCGTTGGACCAGGAAGTTTTCCACCACCACATGGCTCACGAAATTATCACACAATCAGTCATCGAGGTTTTCATGGTGGCCCATCGGGGTCACAACCGCATTTTCATCACCCTAGCATGCCATCACAACCTCCACCACAAATGATGCATCCACCGCAAATGGGTATCCCAATGCAAATGCCCCTTATGATGTCACAACAATATGCCACACTTCAATCCTCACGATCTACAAAGAAAAATAAGAAAGATAAAAAGAACAGTGGCATACCAGTTGGWCTGCCCATGGTACCACCGATTTACGCGTATCATCAAAGTATGGGCCCTCCACCACCACCTCCACCAGCTATTTCGCAATCATTGATCGGTGAGCCACGACCACTAGCGATATCCAATCGAAAGCTAGCAGTATCTATGGGAAATGGACTAGATGATGGATTAAACTCTGGAGCAGAATCGCCTGGTGGTACTGGCATTTATCGGAGAAAAGGTCATTTAAATGAAAGAGCCTTTAGTTATTCTATAAGACAGGAACATCGAAGCCGTAGTCATGGTTCGTTAGCTAGTCTACAATTTAATCCACCTGACATGAAGAAGGAACGAGAAATTGCACAAATGGTTGCCGGGCTCGACTTAAATGATGGACCCGAAAGGGAAATGTCGTCCATGACACTGCAGCGGAAACATATGATTGCCACAAATGACGTAGGACCCGGCATCCAAACACAACTATCGATTTATGGGAATGGGGGTACAAATGCCTTGTATGGCAACAGCATGGGTCCAGCGGGTAACTTTGGCAAACCCCGAAGATAAGTCAGCATGTTGACTACTCGGTAGACCATGGCGCAGGCAATAAATATATTTATTATAGTAAAATAAGGCATATAAACATGTAATTTTATAAACATATGCATATATACTCAAGTACATATAAATCTGTCTGTAATATATAAGACATAATATTTGTAGGCACCCTAGGGTCAGAAATATAAAAATGTATGGGAAATATATATTATCAATGAGGAGTTTAATCAGTCGATGTACCTCGATGAACAAATCCATAAGTTAAATTAACGAATAGAGATTTAGAGATGTTGTCAAAGCTGACAAGTACATACGTATGTATGTATCTACCAATGCTGGCAAATAATTATATAACATTATATGAATGCGTATATAGATTCAAACAACTRTATACAATAAAAATAATAAAAAGGTAAAACCAAAGAAGTACTGGGAAGAGAACTAAAGAATTCTTTTCCACTTGTCTGAAGAAAGCTACATAATACGCAGTTATTAGAGATAAAAACTAAAAAGAAGGAACTTAAACAAATATGCATGTTAATTAAAATTCTTCAAGTAATAAAATCACACACGCCCAAACTTCAGAAACATTCATTTCAATAATTCAGTAATCATCGAAACATTGTGCATGACTGACTATATAGTACTGAAGGATGGAATATTTTGGAAACAGACACACGTACATACAATCATTTGTATGCAAGTTAGCTTGGATTTTGTTATTAAAAATTATTAAATCCCATTTTCGAGAACGCTAATTTACTATGCGAATACTATATGGCTTTGTAAATATTTACATGTAATTATGTATGTACATATTTATGTACAAATTATGTATTTAATGGTTTAGCAAATAATTTTAATCTATAAGAAAATTTATATTTACGTATACATATATTTATATGATCCCAAACTTCTCTAACATTTTGTGCAGTCGTTTATCTTTCTAGAAGTGCGACTCATAAAAGAAGAGAAAACTTCAAAGATAACCCAACTTAAGACACCATGTACCGTACGAGGAAACAAGTGTACTACAAAATATGTCATGACTATTAACTTTCTGAAAGCTTTTCAAAGCAAATAAGTAGAATTAGATAAAATTACGATGCTGGTCAATAGAATTGCTCAATATAATTTCGACGGATGTGAATGATTTGCACATACACATTTTGTTATGTACACATGAATAAGAAAAATTATTTTTCGTTTCGTCTCTATACAATGAAAATTGTGTGCCTTATTAGGTTTATATAATATATACTGTYATATTCATACATATTTACTATAATATATAATGTAATATGCAGAACTTTTTTTAATTTGGAATTTCCATAGAAAGTTAATATAAGTTTATATGTATGTAAAGGAAATCGCCAAAAACTTTAAACAAAAACTGTAAAAATCATTAGTTCGAATACAAATAAAATATGAACGTGGTAGTACTTAAATTACGCATATTTTTTTTTCAAGGCAAATATGCGTGGAAGAATACAGATTTATTTAAGGGTCCACCAAAACAAAGAAATGACATCACAAAAAAGATACACATCGGTAGGTAGGTATGAGAGCTGTCACTTTGTGCTCAATTAGCGCTGGATACGCCATTTTCATGCTAGTCGGACTTCTATAAACAGCCATTCAAGGCTTGGTGCCTAATGTGTTCCAAATAATCTGTGTCTGATTTATGCTAGAACTGGACACTCACAGGGAAAGGTGAACTGTTTCCCTTGTTTGTGAGTATAAATCTATACTAAACTAAATTGGGATACTAAGATTGATAAAAGCAAATAAAGCGTGTATGTATGGTGCACTACACCTCCAATTCTGACATATGGAGCGCTGGTTTGGTGAAAGAAACACTATCATATCAGGAGCTACAGAGAGCAGCCTGTGCAGAGGTTATCGGTGCTATAAGGTCATGTTTGACAAATGCACCTAATACACTCCTGCATCGGCTGCACATTGACGTCTTTATTCGGAGAGTAGCAGCATGTTCTGCTATAAGAATATAGGAGTTAGGARTAGGAAAGATTATGGACATATCATCATCATGAACCAGCTTAACATATGTAGATAAATCAGACTATATTCCCCCAAGGTTAGATTTGAATAGCCACTTCCAGGTGAGGATGCTCTCTAGACGTGAGTGGAGGAGAGGTTTGGTAAAAGAGGATGGTGCAGTCTCTATCTATACCGACGAGTCCAAAATGGACTGCGGATTCCTCCAATCGGAAGAATTAGGTATAGAGAGGGCCAGGGGTGCTCTATTGAATAACTACGACAGAATACAGAAATCAATTACATATATACACAGACAGCTAAGAGAGTAGACG
Source organism: Bactrocera latifrons (assembly GCF_001853355.1). Lineage (NCBI taxonomy): Eukaryota > Metazoa > Arthropoda > Insecta > Diptera > Tephritidae > Bactrocera > Bactrocera latifrons. Next base: position 193,389 of record NW_017537070.1, read on the forward strand.
AGCTGTCCAAACCAGAATTTTCTTTAGATGAATCCGGAGCGGAGTTAATACCTTGTCCGCTGGGAATGCTCAACCCCAAGATATTTATCTGTGGTGGAAAGAGAAATTGTTGTACCACCGAGTGAGGGGAGATTAAATTGAGGTGTGTTGACTTTATAAGTGAAAGCTATCAGTTCCGATTTACCAGGGTTAACACCTAGTTAACAGACTTCGCGRCCCATAGATGTAACCTTCGTTGGGCTCTTTTAATAATCTTTCTGATTGTGGAAGAAAACGTCCCTGATACCATCAATAATCACCTAAAGGCTTTATAATTTTTTATTACACGTAATTTTATACATTCAATTTACTGTTTGAACTTATTGTAGAGTTATACTCGTAAAACATCAGCATCATGTTAAAAGCTGCGATGCAACACATCATAAATTGAAGGAACTTTCATAGATTTTATAAACAAAACCGCCACTCCACTTTTAATCTA